>NW_027105848.1:283070-306233 GCF_000696795.3 Halyomorpha halys
TAATTTTTTTTTTCGTCTGTTTGATGTCATATTTGTGACAGTGAACCTTTTAATTTTAAAATTCCAATATACTATTTTATTGCTTTATAATCGTCTCTAGAGGTTTTTGAAATACCAGGGTTTAATCCTTAGCTATTAAGTTGTGGCGTGAAATATGGGCGTTCATTCATGGAAGATATGGCTAATCGCCACATTGTTGTTATAAATTGCAAAACTATAGATTTCTTACATCTATTATAAAATGATACACTAGCAAAGTATTTCTAAATTTACTTAAAAAATAAAATATATACATGAACTATTAATTTAAAAATACGTAATAAGTTTTACATGACTCCTTATCTACTTGTATATACTGTGCAACATATTAAATGGTTAAAAATAAATTAATAATACTTCGGAATTTAATTATTTGTTGATTAAATTAGATAATTTAAAGTGTAACTACGGTTTCTGATAAATTAATACGTGAACAGTATGGCCTCAAGTTTTCTCAGATAACCTTATGATCATACTTTCAACTGTAGATACACATAATTGACGACAGTATAACATTCACTGCACTTGGAATGTATCCGTCTAACCCTCTGGGGTATTCCCCTTAACTATTTTAATAATTTTACTATTTTCATTTCAGGAGAAAATGTGTATTGTGATCGGAAAAAAAAATATCGGAATTTTTCATAGATTTTTTAACAAAAATATATATTTTTTTAAATGTTACCCGTGTATGTTTTTAGTGATTTTTTCCTTCATTATCTCAGCCTTAAATTGCACCAGCTATTAATTCCAAGGTGCTTATAATTCTGTACCTTCGTAAAAGGGCCAATGTCCATTTTATTCGTTAAGATAAAGTGCTGTTTCAGTGCACATTAGCAGTTTTTTTTTTTGTTTTTTTTAATATACTTTAGATATCACCCTTTGAAAACGTCTCCTACTTAAATTTTAGTAAGGTTAAGACATTGGCCTAAATTCTATGTATTACTCACACGATTATGAATCAACAAATAGCATAAAAATAAAAACTGGTTTAAACAATAAACCTTCTTTTATCAGGGTACAGAATTCGTCTTAAAAATGCTCTCTATGTACACATAGAGCATATGTCAAACGGTTCCTCCTCTATACTGAATATTAGGAAAATGAATTTTATATACAAACTAAGAAAGAGAGCAGAGAGAAGTTTGAGAGTATTCTTCTAGCTTCCAGTCCGTAATTAAATTCTGAAATTATCAGATAAATACACTAATTCGTAAAGATATTTTATCAGGCTCAAGTTTGAGGTATCACAGCTTTAGCAAAAATATATTTAGTGCATTTTGTAAAAGAAAACTTAGAATGCCGCGGAAGAATTTCGCATCAGCGATTGATTTTAACTAAGTTCAAAACCCTTATTGGATTGTTAAGTTCAGCGAAGATAAACCAAAGATAGTAATTTTATTTACAATGCACTATTTTAATTTTTATTGAAATCATCGAAATATGCATTTCTTATAAAACACGCTTAAGAAAGTTTGGCTGATTACACCTTAGTACACTAATGTGCAACGATATTTTATGAACTTTTTAAAAAATATATGCAATTGTATAAAAAATCCAGCTCAAATTATGCGGTGTGCTGTCAGTTTTTCTGGAAAAGAAAGCTTTTAATTTTATAAATGAATTTTGCTTGAACTTTTGAATAAGATTTTTGGGCATCACTCATCCAGTGGCTTAATGCGTTACGAGAAGAAACTAATAAAACCAAGCAGGTTGAGGAAGAAAACGTGAATAAAAAAAAAAAATAAGAGAGAAACGCCTGTCATTAAACCGAACAAACGAACCGCGATAATTTATTCAAGTCAAATGTCATTCAAAACTTTTTTTTTTATCTCAATAGAGAATTCCTCATTAAATATTTTAGTTTTAAAGTTAATTGGTCTTTTTAATGAATTATAAGTAAAATTATTAATATTTACATGATTGTAGAACATAAAACAATATATGAAAAACTAAATATAGAATTTAATGTCCTACCGCGGCTAAGAAAAATTTTCAGTCTCATAATGAAGATATCAATTTTATTTTTAATATGTATATGATGTTTGTTGTTTGAGAAACTGAAAACATATAAACGTAAATACGTAATATACGTAAATTATAAACATTTGGGAATAATCTGATAATTTCAGAATTTAATTACGGACTGGAAGATAGAAGAATACTCTCAATCTTCTCTGCGCTCTCTTTCTTAGTTTGTATATTAAAATCATTTTCCTAATATTCAGTATGGAAGAGAAACCGTTTGACATATTCACTCAACCGCCGAGTTGAGGAGCTACTAATGTCTTTGAGCGATTGCACATCTATTACTGCCGGGAAAATAACCCCAGAATAGATCTTAGTATCGGCTGATGGTTCCTCGAAGCAGTGCCTCAAGCATCTAGATTGATGATAAGTCGAGTCAATGGTCCGTGGAACCTGCCCTACTTCTTTCCCGTTTCTTCAAGAAGTTCTCAGCAATATTTTCCCTTTACATATTAAATAAAGCTAAGCTTGGATCTGTAATAAATTTTTTTTTGGTTTATAAATGTTATTTACGGTATAATAAACCTTGCTTATTACTTGATTAATATAAAACCGCATAACATAGAGATTGTGAATCAGAGGATCTCTTTGTAGGCCAGAACCTAATGAAACTATCAATATATTTGTGGTGAAGTGTTATTAGCCTATCTTAACTTAATTAGTATAATATATTACAACATTATAATATATACATACATATATACTACAATAGTTTTATAATGAGGTGTTGATAGTTGACAGTAGATTACTGATTGGAGAAGATGGTCGGGGGGTGCAGTCAGCAAAGAACGATATAAATAAACAAAAAATTTTATTTATGCCGACGTTTCGACCTGAGTTTCAGGTCTTCATCAGAAAGTCAAGCGGGGAAGGTTGGCTAAAACTGAGAGTTGGCTAAAAAGAGTTTTAGACAGCCTTCCTCGCTTGACTCCCTGATGAAGAACTGAAACTCAGGTCGAAACGTCGGCATAAATAAAATTTTTTTTTTATTTATATTGTTCTTTGCTGACTGCACCCCCCCCCCCCTGACCATCTTCTCCAATCATTAAATAGAGAGTTTTGTTATGCCTTTAATTCATTTATAATTTAATAATCATTGAGATAGTTGTATAAAATTATTTGTATTAATAGAAAGAGGATAACGTTTTGAGTCCTAAAATAGTTATAATTAAATTTTTTTTCTTAAAGCTTTTTATGTGTTCGCCAAAATTTAGAGATTGCAAAAAGAAAATTAATTTTTAAAAAATAATGTAAGTAATCAAATAAGAAAAGAAAAAACTAAAATGGATAGTAATAATTATAATAAGAAATAATTCATAGAAAACAACTAAAGTAAAGAATTAAAAATAGAATAAATCATCTTGTACACATCCATAATTATTTACAATATTTACATTCTGTACAGATAACTGAGTCTGAGTCACTATAGATCAATATGAATCGATCTTTTTAATTTTCGAGTCTGTTCTATGAGCATTCTCAAACTGGTTCAGGAAGATGAACTATCATTATTCACTCTTTTATTAATTCTATTTTAAATCCTCTTCGAATCCACATTAAGGACTCTCGGTTTCTTCATTGATTTATATATTTACTGATTCATGCAAGCCGTATTTTGTCCAACTAACAATCCTCACCCCAAAAGGACAAATTTTCCAGTAATAAGAACAACGCAGTTGGGAATTAGCTTAAACTATGGAAATAAGCTGAAAACTAAAGCATTTTGTAATATTACATACATATATACCAGTTAGGTCTGAGGCCATTACTGCTGAGTGTGATGGGGTGTCACCTTAGCAAACTTAAGTCATTCGGTTGGCTCTATATCCTGACAGTCATGAAATGAAAACTCGACGTTCTTACTCTGATTAGAAGATTTGTAACCTATATAATAACTCCTTACTTCACCGATTGTTAGAAATATCCATATGATAGTAAGCAAAAAAATGATAGCAGTTTCATATGAACGTTAAAATATTATAATGATCTAAGACATAATTTATTATTCGCATTAATAAATATTATACGTACATAAAAATTTGAAAAACATGATTGCATAATTCGCGAAAACGTACCGCACCGACAACTAACGCGACAAGTGGGAGACCAGCTGTTGGAGTTAAGCCAGATTGCCAACAATAGCTTCAACAAGTATCAATAGAGTCAACCCTTCTCCAGTGGAAAAACGATGCTTTCAAGTTCCAATCTTTCTGCTGCTTTCTTTTCACGATTTTTATAGGTTTATTTTTTTCTTTTATGCTTTATTATTTGATTTACATTGTAAAAATACTTTTGTTGAAACTAGTATTCTTTTTCTATGACAATAAAAGAACAATAATCTGTATAAAGGGTAAAAAATACAATGACCATACATATTGTATTATTGTGTATATAATGACATAAAACTATGAAAGAAGACAACTTAGACAACAAAAAAACATGTATGAAGAAGACACATTTTATTTCAGATCAATCGTTCTAGTTATGCTTAAGTATTTATCATTTTAAAATATACATTATTTTATGTTACTAGGAATTTTAAGGTTGCGTCCCACAATGTTAAATAAAAAGTTGGTTTATTTATAAGAGATTGGCTGAATGTACGGGTTTTTAAGGTCAGCAGTTTCCATTTCCAGCAAATGCGGTAAAACCAACGAGTTAGGTCTAAACATAGTCGTATAATATCTGAAGAAATACTATGTTTATAACCTCAACAGGTGTTAAAAAATTTTCAAACGAGAATATGCAATCAACAAACTTACAAAATTAAAAACCTGATATCAAATATAAATAATAGGGTTCTAAATTTCCAATCTTTATTAGCCCAAGATTTTACATCCATGTTCGTTATAAATAAGCGAAAGACAGTCTTCTAAAGAACCACATATCAATAGTTATTGATAATAGACACTTTAAAACTACAACTTTTTGGAATAAGTAAATAATTTTATTTGTTGTAAAAAGATACCACTTGCGTCAGACAAATTAAAGTTCCTCAAGTCTTTGAATAGTATGGAAATTTTTGTGTCAGACATTTGATTTACTGAGGTAAAGGTGCAGATAAACGAATGATCGGGGTTTTTACCCACATGGGATTTGGAGTAAATAAGGAATCAGCCGAGCTACTCATGTTACTGAAACTGATCGCCTTTTTAAGGTAATTTTGACTGAAAAGACTGGTGTTGGATTGGCGTCTCTAAATGATGTTGAGTCTCTAACTGGAAGAGACAGGAAATAATTAAGAAAGATCAGAGGGTGAGAAAGGTGCCGAGAAAACAAATGACTGAAATAGTTGTTTTGTCCAAGGTTTGCAGCGAAAGTATTAGTACAAGAGCCCAAGAGGAGAAAAAAGGTATATGAGATAACTGTCACCTGAATTTTTGATTACTTTAATGAAAACTATGTATAATTACTAGCCAAAACTCATGAGTCTACCAAGTATAGGTAGGGGGAATAAAAAATAGCGGCTGTTTCAAAGCGATAAAAAAAACTAATTTTTCATTCGGGGCTCGATATCACAAAAAGTAGGAACGATACAAGAAAACCTAAGAGAACGTCATTTAAAGAAGAGTAAATTTTCTAAAATACGAGCTCTAATAGAGTTATTTACGTTAAATAATTTTCGAGATATAGCTTTTTAAAAAGAAACATTTCATAAAAATGTTGTTTGGAACGTACTGAAAGATCAGTAATTAGTGAATTTATTTTGAAACATTTATATCTCAAAACCATTTGACGTACAGATGTCTATTAGCACTCAAATTAAAGGTAGTTTAATGAGCTATAAAGTAGCTTATGATGTTTATCTTCGTAGGAGTAATAGTTTACATGAAATTCGCTAAAATAAATTGATTTACGGTTGGTTGGACAAATTTTCATTCGCCAAATTTATATTCATATGTAAATATCATAAAAACTACTTCTCCTACGAAGATAAGTGTCATGAACTACTTTATAATAAGTTAAATTCCCTTTATTTTGAGTGTTAGCAGACATATGTGCGTCTTATGGATCTAAAGATATATTTTTTCAAAATTCTAACATTTTGCACGGACAACTATAAATTAACATTTTATGAGTTTATTTTTGTCAAATATCATAAAAACTACTACTCTTACAAAGATACACACAATTAACTACAATGTAGTAAATTTAACTAGCTTTAATTTGAGCACTGGCAAACATATGTACGTTCAACGTTTCCTAAATGATGTTTTTCATAAATCAAACTTATTGTCCGAACAACTATAAATCAATTTATTTTAGCAAATATCATGAAAACTACTATTTCAACGAAGGTAAAGGTCATAAACATCTTTATAGTCCATTAAACTAGCTTTAATTTGAATGCTAATAAACATCTGTACGTCACATAGTTTCTGAGATATAGATTTCTCAAAATAAATTAACTAACTACTAATCTTTCTCTAGATTTTTAAGAAATTTTGCTTTATAAAAGGCTCTATCTCAAGAACTATTAGGTGTAAAGAGCTCTTTTAGGGCTAATATTTCGGAAAAAATACTCTTCTTTATATAATTTTCTCTTAGATTATCTAATGTTGTTAGTAGTTTTTAAGATATAGAGCTCCGAATGAAAAATTAATGTTTTTTAAAGGTTTCGAAACAGCCGCCATTTCTTACTGCCCCTACCTATACTTGGCAGACTCATTAATTTTTACTAGTAATTATACATAATTTTCATTAAAGTAATCAATAATTGGGGTGAGATAACTGCCTTTTTTTCTTCCCGGCTCTTGTACTATATTGGCTTAATTGTTCAACAAACTTTTTACAGAATCATCCTTGTCAAATAAGCCTGAAGAGAGCTATCTTACTTTTCTCTATACAATTCTATGACGATCTGAGAAAATAAATATTATTTAAAAAAAAAAAAAATGTTATCATAGTAGTTCCACAGGTGAATGCTTAAATTACCTAACTCGAATTTAGTTAATATATTTTCTCAAGCAAATATTTCCACCATTAAAGCAATGAAGGAGTTTTAGAACCATCTCTAAAATCGATATAATAAATGTATTATAACATACAAATCTATAAGCTGTTTGTTTATTTAATTTATTCATTGATCCCAAGAGGATAAGATAAGACATTTCAAACTGAAACTAAACTAAAATGGGATGTCATACTTTAAGGGGTCCTAATAGCTGAGATAAAACTAAATGTAAACAAATGAACACGCCCTAGACCCCGTGTGCTAAGAGCAGGAGCTAGTACTAAGGTACTTAACATCGGCCTTATTATAAGCTAAGTGCCCGGTTAAATTAGCATTAGGAAGATGGCCTAAATTTGGATCATACTCCTTTTAAATTGTCTGTTACAATAAGTTATATCTTAATATTCAAAATATAATTGATTATTTGTAACCAATCTTAAAAAAATAAATGATTTATTTTAAAAGTATTATCATAATTATTATAAATATGAATGGGTCATTTATACACTATAATATGTGATTAACAGCATAATTTCAAAATATTCAAACTGTTTGATAAAATGTTAAAATGATCTCATAGAGCTCTGCTCTACCTTTCATGCGTAGAGGATAGAGTGGGCTCAGGAATCCTCACGTCGATAGTGTATATATTGTATATAAGAGTGTGACAGGAGATTATTTTATATTTATTTATTTTTATTATTATTTCATTTTAGTTATTTACTATTTCTTTACCTTAACATCCCATTCGTTGCAGATTTGACCCAAAACAGATATGCGTCTTTTTATTCCAAACTCCTTAACCATCTTAACCCATTAATTCTTCATCTTTCATCCTTAACAATCCCTGATAATCCTCCAAGGCGTCCGAAAAGAAGATGGCCACAGGACCTTCTAATTTAAATTAATGTTTGAAGTACCACCAATGGGTGGTTCCTTCCCAAGATTTTCAAGTGTACATGAAACATACTACATATTTACCTATTGTATTATTTTGTACAGTTGTAAATTACATTAAATAAATAATTAAAAAAAAAAAAGGTATTTTAATACCAAGTAAACGTCTGCCGGATTGATTATGTAGGTATGTTCGCCATTGAATTCAGTCTTGCTTTCGAATGATGATTGTCATTCCAACCAGTCAACTTTTTTTTTATCCAAAAAACAGTCTAGACAAACTATACAGTTCTGTTCTCGAAAATCTGAAAAAAAAACGTGAAACTCTTTTCCTATATATTATCCAGCCTCTAATAACCACAACCATTATACCTTTTCATTTGATTCATTTCATAAAATAAATACTCACAGTAAATTACACATATAAATGATGGATCGTGTTTTAAAAAATATGAAGATGGTCGTGGGTGCTGTGAGCAGGTTTAAAATTAATATAAGGAAATCAGAGGCAACCTTGTACCATACATAGGCAAGGAACTTACTATAAATTAGTTTATGACACTTATCTTCGTAGGGGTATTAGTTTTTATGATATTCACACATGAATATAAATTTGGCAAATGAAAATTTGTCCGAACAACTATAAATCAATTTATATTAGCAAATTACATGTAAACTATTGCACCTACGAAAATAATCATCATAAAATACTTAATAGCTCATTAAACTTGCTTTAATTTGAGTGCTCATAGACATCTGTACGTAAAATGAATTTTGAGATAGAGATTTTTCAAAATAAATTCACTAACTACTGATCTTTCAGTACGTCTCATACAACATTTTTATGAAACGTTGCTTTTTAAAAAGCTAAATCTTGAAAACTATTTACAGTTTACAATAAATTAGCTAACTACTAATCTTTCAGAAGAATTTAAAGAAATTTTGCTTTTTAAAAAGCTATATCTCGAGAACTATTGGACGTAAATAGCTCTTTTGGGGCTAATATTTCACCAAATTTACTTTAAATAATGTCCCCTTAGATTTTCTAGTGTTGGTAGTTTTCAAGATATAGAGCTCTGAATGAAAAATTAATGTTTTTTTTAAGGTTTTGAAACAGCCGCCATTTTTTATTCCCCCTGCCTATACTTGGCAGACTCATTAATTTTGACTAGTAATTATACATAGTTTTCATTAAAGAAATCAAAAATTGGGGTGAGATGTAAAAAACTGCCTTTTTTTCTTCCCGGATCTTGTACTATAATGGATTACTTCGAGCCACATGTCTACTGACATGTACAGCTATTGACTGACCAGCCTCTGCAAGGAGTTCACTGTCAGTTCTTTTCCAAGGCTATGATTCCAGATCGCTCCTGTAATTTTAATCACTAGTTTGTAGTTTGTATTCATAGAAACAAGTGCTGTCGAAATTTTAAATATTGTGTTGTACTACAGGTACTGGTACTGGTATTTGGTGGGGGGAACAAGTCTGGCAAATGGGCCTTGTGGTCATTTTTGCCAACACCTGGCGGCTACCTGAGTTGCCGCCGCGTACTAACCAAGGTGGGAGTGTCGAGATTCATTCATCCGGACGACCGAATAATGAATGTTAACTGCTCCAGGTGGGAATCGAACCAGCAACGTTCCGAACCGAGCGCACTGAGACCCGTTAGAAACAACATCTAATAACGGAGTTAATTTATAATCACTTAATAAAATAGTCATAATCAATAGTTTTACCATCAATAATTTGATACGTGATAGATAAGCCACAGAAAATCTCTCTTGGTATTTAAACTTGCCAGTATTTTGTATTTGTAGATAATATGGATTACACCATAAGTAAATTAAAACATGTTTTCTGTTCTTTTCTTATATACCGACCATCGCCCAATAATTTCTTATATTTTTAACAAAACACATCGTAATAATCAAAAGAAAAAAAAGTTTAAGTTATGGTTAAAGAAAGTTAAATTCTTATAATTAATTATTATTATTATAAAATATATTAAAACTGTGTAGACAGTATACACTGCTTCCAATTCAAATAAAAACGTGAAGCTTGAAAAACAATAAATACATGTTTTCCTTTTCTTTAATTCGATGGGGAATTGATTCAAAATGAGTTTAAAATGGTTGAAAACCGTGCTTGAAGGACACAATGTGCTATGTTTTAGTGTAAGTAGGATGAAAATATGCTACATTTGGTATACAGGTGTTCCATTTTAAAGTCATAAAGAACTAAATGTAGGTGTATATTTTGGTATTACATTGAATATAATATCTATTATAATCACTATGTTGGATCTAGATCTTTGTCCGCCCGGACAAGCCATATCCACGTCAGTCTGTCTTGGGCTACTGTTTTTCAGGTTGCTGCATGCTGCTCTTTTGTATCTTCTTCTATTCTGTCAATCCAGATTTGGTATTGTCCTCCCCCGTGATCTCTTGCCAACTATCCTGGCATTCTAAGTTGTGTAGAGGCGTCTTAATAGTACAAGAGGCCAAGAGGAGAAAAAAGCCAGTTATCTCACCCCAATTTTTGATTACTTTATAAAAACTATGTATAGTTAATAGTCAAAATTCATGAGTCTGCCAAGTATAGTATGGAGGAAATGACGGCTGTTTCAAAGCGATAAAAAAACTAATTTTTCATTCGAGAAGTATAGTTATTTTTTTTTTTTTTTGCCTAAACATCTCACAAAATAGTCAGTGGTCAGCCCGGGCCTATAGCAAACAAATACAACGGGTTCCTTATCACTCAATATTTAGATATAATTATTAGTAATCGATATTATTGAACGGACTGTCTAAAACATAAAAGAACAGTGTGTTATATAGGAAAAAAACACACGTTCCTGATTAATAAACGTTTGATTCAATAATGAATACAGATAACGATATCATTAGGTGACGGTATTGAATTGAGCTTATAATATTGCGGGTATGAGGGAATAATGAGGGGTGGAGAAAGACGCTGTTATGACCGAGAGGGAGTTGCAAAGGGGGAGGGGGATTTGCCCCTAAACACCCCTTCTCATTTAAATTCACTAGAGAGATCAGCCCTCCTTTATTCCTCCAACCCTCTGCCTTTATTGACCTCTCCAGGTCCTGCCCCGCAAATTCATAAACACTTAGTCAAATTACATCCGGATCATGGCTTTGTTGGAAACGGTCCACTAATTTTCCTGATACTTTTTAAAAAGCATTGCAAATTATTTGAACACTTCTGCAGAGTGGTTCGACTTTATTTATTGTAGATGATGTATACCGATAAATATTTAATAAATGAAAACAAATTAAAGACCTCTCTTTAAAAAGTGTTCGCACATTTCTTCTAGTGTTTTGGAGGTGCAAAATGAAACAAAAATGTTTACATCAGAATGAACTGAAAGATATTCATTTTTGGTACATAAAAGTTTGTGTTAATATTTCTCCTCAGAAACTTAACACATGGTCCTCCATGCGTTAGGAGAACTAACGGTGAACTACTTACAGAGACTGGTCAGTTTATAACTCATGATATGAAGGCAAGGAGGATATGAAAGACTTATAAAGCCAATGATTTGAACGTTCTGTAGGGCCTACCGAAAAAAAAAGACTTTAAAGATTAAGGACTAATTTATTGTTATTAATAGTCCGAAGAGGTCAGAGTGAAGCACTTTCTCTTTAAAAATCGTTTTGCTAACTTTTTCTATCGTATGTTAACCCGAACTACTTTCAATCACACCTTTTTATTGCCAATGAATTCCTTCCCACATTAGGTCATAAAAGATGGTGAGGAAATACAACCTGTATTTCCTATCGTAAGATTTTATACGTTCTTGATGACTTGAATAGAAAACTTTTACAACACCCTTATATAAAAATAATTATATATGAAGCTATTCTACAGTTATAGCATCATTCCAGAATCGAAATCTGTAGTGAGGGATTATTCCAACGTGTTTAAAAGCACCTTCGTATTCACACGCTTTGGAATGTCAAATTAGTCCATAAAACGGCACTAATGATTTATTTCTGAACACGTCATTCATATTACAAATATTGTTTATTTACTATAGTGTATGTTTACTATAGTCTATCTTGTCAAGATACTTGATACTAAGCATCCCATCTGTTGGAGAAGACATAGTGTTGTAAACCTCGCCATGGAAATAGACATAGAACACTGCATATTTGAAAGTTTATTGTTAATGATATAAATACGAACTCTTATTGCTATAACATATACGGCAACATTAATATTAACCATGAACACTAGATAGCAGAGATAGGCAAACATTAGCTATAGTTGAAAATAATAGCTAAAATTGTTATTGACTCGACCCATAAGAAAAAAGTGCTCCCCGGTCGTTCATTCAATTCTTTCACAAATATCTGTAGTACTAAGCTTTTCTCTCACTATCCAGTTTGCTGATTGTTACTTGATCTAGGAAAGTTGGAAATGAAGATTAAAAGAAAAAAACAAAACATGTTTTTTGCTTCGTATACTATCGACGATAGAGATGCCAGAATAATTTCTGAAGGCAATCATGCCAAAATAAATAAATAAATTAATCAAGATTGATTCCTGCAAAGCTATTATTATTAGTGAATTTCCAAGGCTTTTTGTGTTTACCAGTTTACCAATTAAATATCTTTATATTTATAAAATATTGTTACCATTAATTATATAATACGATAAGGAGTGGCGTTATGTAATATAATAGTATATAAACTACATAAAGAAACTATGTATTTATTTACATTGACTACATGATTGCCATAAAATGAAATTATAAAATTATTGACTGATTCAGATAAATGGTTGGTCATAAAAGATTGTTTAAATTACAAATTGTTACCTAATATATCTAAATAGCTGTTGAGTTGGTGATGCATGTCGTGGGCATGTGGTGGTCATGTGTAGTGACGTCTTAGCCGTGGATGGCGTGTTATGCTTAAGCCATGGCGTTGCAGATCTAAGTAGCCCATTTTCTCGTCAAAGTGCATCCTCTTCTCTCTTCGGCCTGCCTTCTGTGATCTGTGTCCTGTACCTGATTCTCTTCTGATCTGTTATCCTCTCATTTGTTGGAGCGTTACCTTTTCCGAATCTCATTCCTCATTGGCTATCATCAGGCCAAGGAAGAATACGTTACAAGGGGCTACAAGTTATGTGTATAACTAGCTGGGTAATGATTGTTGTCCCTTTAGCATATTGTACCCATTACACTCGATGGAAAGGGTGTCCCTGTGTTGAAAGGCATCAGGCACAGCTGTGGCTAAATCACACTAAGATTGTTGTGCTAAATCACAGTCATATTGTTGTTGTCAGAATTGTTTAAATATCAGTACATAGCATTATTAACCTATGAATATATTCTAAATCTAAGAAATGAAAAATATGTTTCATCCAGAATCAATTAAGATCCTAAAACAGTTTATAAATATATACAAAATAAATGTATACATAGTAGTTCACATAAGTGGTGATTAGGGACGAGCACTAAGTATCCTAAGAAATATTTCCCTATATTTATGAAGTAAATTCTACGATAATGAGGACATGAGCAGAGTGCAGACCTTCAGCCAGCAAAGGCTTCCATAATTGATGCTAATTACACACGCCATCCGCCATAACGACGCTGCTCTTTACTCCTAGATTAAATATTAAACAAAAGGACAGTCGTCTCTTTCCCCTCGCCTCCACTTATTCTACCAATTTATCCTGAGTTCGCCTATTTGCAGAATATTAACTAGAACATAAATTACAACTGATACTTATCGTTAGAGTTTCGTGCGATTACTGGAATTACTTTCAATTTGAAGTAGTCAACATTGGATAACGATTCATTGTTTCAGAAAATACTAAATAAATATCTAATATATTTACAAAAACGTGACAACGTGAAATGGGGATGGATAGAGTGCTAACTCCGCAGTTGTAATTGTTAATCAAACAAATAAAATATAATAAACAAAAATAGTCACATGGTCAGTTTGATCGGCAACATTTTAAATCTATTAGTTATATTTAAGAAAATCCAAGTATCAAAACTTTATATTTTATAATAATTCATGCCCGCTACAGTTCCATCCATTTTGTTTCTGTTTTCCCTATACCAAGATTTCAAATTATTAAATAAGTTACTTATTTAAAAAAAAAAAATCAGAAAAAACTGAAAAGAAATTTAGTATCAATAGCTTTCTATGAATATGATTCTATAAAAATACGAGAAGCTTCAATAAATGCTTAACGATTAATCCGTCCCTATAAAAATGAAAAATCTGTAGAGACAGTGCAGATTATTTGATTAGTGGTTGTGTGAGTTATATTTGATTAATTTTTGTTTTAATTACTTATGTTAAGAACGAAATTTTAGCAAGTGGTAATGTCGAGTTTGGAAGACCTACAATAATGACCTATGATTTTGTTGCAAAATCTAGAAAAAGAAAATCCAGTACAGAGAAACGTTTTTCTTGAAACTTTTTTGAAAAAAAAACAGATATCCTAAGTGGATTATTTTTTTTCACGTTCAATTAAAAAAGGTAATTATAGAAAATAATAAACCAAAATATCTGCATTATGTAATAAAGAAGTGTAATATATTAATCGTCCGATTTTAATCATTTTTACAGCTTATACAGAAGCACGTTTTTTTTTTTTTTGTAATTAGCGTTGAGTATCATTTATTGTATAAAATACTTGACTTTAATACTAGAAACAAAAATAAATTCGGAATCTTTATAAGCCTATGTTTGGCAAATGGTAATGTCGCGTTTCGAAGACCATACTTGTGATTTAGCTGCAAAATATAAAAAATGAAAATCAGAGAATTGAGCACGGAGAAAACCACGGATGGTGGAATGGCGTTTTATTTTACTTGATTGTTGATATTTATGTATTTCTTGGAACATAAAATCTCTTAATTTTGAGTGGAATTTATTTCTTTTCAAGCTCGATTAAAAAAGTTCTTTATTGACATTAATAAACCATTTAATTTGAAGTATTTTCATGATAATCCAAGCAAGAAAATCAATTGATATCTGAAAACGAGGACAGATTCAGAGGAATAATGAAGTTATAATACGATAATCAGGAATAAATCAATTTCTTTTTATATTTATTCTGAATATTTCAATTAATTGCTTCGTATAGAATAATGAAATTGAAATCTGAACGCTACGCTATTGATCCGGTCTTCCGATGCTATAGCTAACTATTTGAATAAATATGAGCTCAGAAAATGAATTTCGGCTATAATAATAGGTTTACCGGTGGAAGGTTTATAAGGTTTAGAGGAAGTAAGGGTGGAAGAGATAAACGCTATTGTTAGTATTCAAACCACGGTCTCGGAAAAGGGAACACAGGAGGAATAAAGGGTCAACAGGAACTGATTTAACCTTAACCAGAATCAAGTGTACGTTCAACAGGCGTAACATGAAGATATAGGACTTATTTATGCCAACTCTCACAACTAAATAAACACGTATGTTGCACCCTATGTCCTATGAATACTACTAAAACTATTGTTCGGAAATACATGTCAATCATTCTCACAAATGAATAAAATCACAACACTACTTCCGATGGAAATGAACCTAACATAAATTAATTTAAAAAAAAAAAATAACAATTTTAGTTTCAAAATTAACTAACCAATGTTGGTTCATGTGAATATTTAGGAGATATATCCAAATAAACATCTAAATTTTTATAAAAATTCATAATAGAAGCATTATGATGAATACAGAATGAAATAGGAAAATCCGCAAAAAAATCATTAAACACAACAACGTCACGTGACTATTTTTACCCGACATAACAAGTACGGCTTTTCGACTTTCTGTATCTCCTCAAATATAAGGTATGGAAACATTAAATTTTTCACAGACAGACCCTTATGCAATTTGAGAAAGTTTCTAAACCCTCATTTAAACAGGGAGCCAAGGTATAACGCTTTGGAAGTACTATTTTTCCTGGTTATATGCTCCTCGTAATTCTTATCGTAATTTTACGAGGCTATTCGGTATTTAGAAATTTTAAAAAATGCTTTTATTACACATATTGACCTATAAAATAATATTTATGAACCAATTGTTTTTCATGAGTATTTGTTCCACCATCTTACATATTTTCAGGGTGATTTGATTTCTGAGAAGGTTTCATACGCAAACAAAAAAATTAAAATCTTTTTATGAGTTAGTAATTGTAATGACAATAGCACATCTGTTAAGCCAAGTTTATTCTACCATATTATTTATTAGGGTGAAACAGTTATTTTGAATTAAAATATGTAAAACTAATGAAATTAAGCTTATTATTAGGGTCCCCCATAGTCTAGTGGTTAAGGCACTGTCTTATCAATTTGATGTCTATTCCGCACCGCTAATTTTATTCGGAGCTCTATATCTCTATAGCTCTATATCTATAAATTTTCATTTGCCAGATTTATATTCATATGTGAATATCATAAAACCTACTACCTCTACGAAGATAAGTGTCATAAACTACTTTATAGTAAGTAAAATTGCTTTATTTTGAGTGTTGACAGATATATGTGCGCCTTCCATAAGACGCCAGTCACTAGTTCCATATCTAGAGATATAGTTTTTCAAGAATTCAACATTTTATACGAACTACTAGAAATTAACATTTTGTGAGTTTATTTTATCAAATATCATAAACACTACTAGTCCTACACAGATAAACATTATTAACTATTTTATAGTCAATTTAACTAGCTTTAATTTGAGCGCTGGCAGACATATGTACGTCCAATGGTTTCTGAAATGATGTTTTTCATAAATCAAACTTATTGTCTGAACAACTATAAATCAATTTATTTTAGCAAATATCATGAAAACTACTATTTCTACGAAGGTAAAGGTCATAAACATCTTTATAGTCCATTAAACTAGCATTAATTTGAGTGCTAATAAACATCTGTACGTCACATAGTTTCTGAGATATAGATTTCTCAAAATAAATTAACTAACTACTAATCTTTCTCTAGATTTTGAAGAAATTTTGCTTTTTAAAAAGCTATATCTCGAGAACTGTTAGACGTAAATAGCTCTTTTAGGGCTAATATTTCAGAAAATATACTATCCATTAAATAATGTTCTCTTAGATTTTCTAATGTTTTTTAAGGTTTTGAAGCAGCCACCATTTCTTATTCCCCCTACCTGTACTTGGCAGACTCATCAATTTTGACTAGTAATTATACATTGTTTTCATTAAAGTAATCAAAAATTGGGGTGAGAAAACTGCCTTTTTTTCTTCCCGGCTCTAAGTGGGGCGGCAAAAATTCTTGGGTTTTGGGACGTCCTAACTTTAACCCCGACCAATAGAATGTAAGACAATAAAACTTCACTTCATTACAAGAAGCTCGTAACAACTCGTTCTCAAAGTGGTTCACGAATTAACTCCATTAAAATTTTCAATTTAATAAGTTCTATAGCTAGAACCATAAAGGTCGGGCATTTGGAAATACGGGGCAAAGGTAGCCAATTAGCTGGAATAAGAAGAACTAAGGGCCGTAGTAGGCGGTAAGAGGAGCAGTTAGAGGCCCAGCTCTGCCCCAAAGGGATAAAGTTTAGGGATACAGGGCCCTATATCTCTCGTCTTGGCTTAATAATGAAAAAGCTGGTTACCCTCTCTTTTAGAGTTACCTGGTTCATGTTACTTATTCAGCGCTGCTCAGGTCAGCTCCACTGTCTGCCTTCCACCCAACAATACTCAAGTACCCTTCATGCTCTTTCTGACATACTGTTTTTTTTTTCTTCTAAGGAGGAATAATTCTAGTACCAGAAATCTGGACGAATGTTACTGCTGGATTTTAATTATACATGAATCTTTTTCTCTCAATCGGGCTGACAAACTAGCAGAGAATGTATTTACCTTGCGGTAAATAATCAATAAATTAAATGCTCTAATACCTGAAAAAAACGTCCATATCCAAGCAACACACGCAGTTGGTCAAAATCTACACATGGATTTGAAATAATGACTCTAAAGAAAATGTTTTATTTTATATTTATTCGAGAAATACATAGACAAGCAAGAACAAATAGCTTAATTCAAACTCTAATTTCACTATAAAAAATTATTTAGCTTTATTGGTCGCAGTAGAATTAGGTATGGGCCATTCCATTATTTTTTGACCATTTGACCTCAAAATAAAAACAAAAAATGAAGAATTTTAATTCTAAAAGCTTTCATACATTACTGTTTGGCACTTATAGAACACATAGGAATGTGGATAATTAGGAAATGCTCAATTGTCAATTTTCGGATTGTTTGTCTTTTTTACAAAATTTTTAAAATAGCTCAACACCATGGTGTTACCGTTAATATGATCTTAATACTGGTTAATGTCCATAATACTCATGGAGGAAAATGTACACTTCAATCAAGGTGCAACTTGCAAAATAATTTATTCAGTCACATTTATAAATTGATGAAGAAAATGGACAGGACATACCGCCGGTCCGAAAAAACATGCTCTACGTACGGAACTAACTGAGGACCAGAGTTTACTAAAGGGGAAAGAAATCTTCAGGAACACTTGATGGAGAGTCAGTTCCCTTAGCTAATAGCCAGGATAATTCATTTCAATGTCCAGGTATACAGGTGGTTGAAAATTAAACTATGTACAGCCTGCTTTTCAATGGATAGAGAGAATGAAATTTTCCAGAGAGAACCTTGGATAGACGGGTTTAGAAGTTTCCGGCAAGGCACAAAGAAAAGAAGATGGATATGTTCCTAATGATAATAATTGTAATAAAGACTTAGCGAACCCGAATGCTCAATGTCAATACCACCAATCGTTCTCTAAATGGACCAAAATCTACTAAGGCTTAAAGCAATCCTCCCATCTACGTTTCGGTCAACTCTTTGGACGTTTACCCATCGGTTCCGTTCGTTACTAAATTCCACAAATTACGTCCATATTCGCCGCAATGCTATAACCTGATTATACTTGCCGGGACATTTCCCTCAATTCAGCGTTGTGTTGCATTCCTTCTTCTCCAGTTCGCACATTCATTTCCAGTCCGAATACTTTATTTTCAAAAACCTTAAGGTGGTGTTCTTCCCTATTAATTAATAGATTGATAAAGTATTTAATTTTTAACAAGGAAAACTAATAAAAATATCATGACCGTTAAAAAAGGCAATATTAGGTGGAAAATAAAATATTTATTGAAACTGATCATCTGCATAGATGGTAATATAAATACAACATTATATATAAACATACGCCATGGACGTTATTAGAGATTATAAATTACAAATAAATCAAAGATTTGAATGAATTTCATTATGTATATTTTATGAAGCATTTCTAATTCATAAAAACATAAAGCAAGCAATAAAAAAAAAAAAATTAAACCTACAAAGAGTAAGCGGAAAGTCCTAAGAATCCCCAATAAGAATTTTACCTAACAAAGAGCTAATTAAAACGCCAGGACTTGAAAAGGAGAAAAGGGAATAATGAAGTGAACTTTAAAGAACAAAAAAGTAGCGGTCTGAGACTGTTGGAGTTAAATAAAACCATCTCCTAACCAGACCCTTATTTTCAGAAGATATTTTTTTTGTCGAAAATAAAAGATGATCTAATTGAAATATTTTTTTCAATTCTTTTCCTTAGTGCAGAATATAGTCATATCCATTTGTAAAGTGTTTAATATTTTTTTATTAAATGATTTAAATTTTCATCTGTACCACTACACTCCATGAAGGGTCAGTACTTTGCAAAGTTCTATTACTAGACCAACGGTCAATATCTAGTTATTAATAGATACTATAATCTACCACACAATTGTGGGAATTTGGTAATAGTGATGAATGATCACATTCAAACTAAAATAAGAAAACATAAATAAATAAATGAGAAAAAAAAGCACATACAAATAAATAAATCTCTCTTAAAATATATACAAACAAGAGGATAAAGAAAATGAACATAATCAAACTATGTGTATGAAAAAATAAATGAATTCAATAAAATAAAAATAATATAATTGTCATTTCTAGCGTAGTATTATGTCTTATATTTCCGATATGGCCAGAACCAGATACCAATCATGCCATGATAAACTTCTCAACCACCCAAACTCACTTGCTTCCAGCCTGGCTACTCCTTCATTACCTGATAATTCTCCTAGGCATCTGAAAAGAAGATGGCCTCGAGATATCCTCTAAAATTGTTATTGGATTACTATTAATGGATGTCATGTTATAACTAGGAGCAAATTTATTGGCTGCATAAATTTTTATAAAATTGTAAATTATTATAAAATAATATAGTTATTGTTTAATTATTATTGTTAGGTACATATATATAATTCCATTAATGTGCTTCAAGTTTAGATTACAAAATGTAATTTGTAAATAAACCTGTATTGTATTGTATTGTAAATGCGTCTTGGAAGCTACAATTCCAAGACGCATAAAAAATAAAAATATTTTTAAAAATGCCATATTTTATTTATTCATTTTTATTTATGTAATTCTATACATATATTATTTATTCATTTTTATTTATGTAATTCTATACATATATTCGCGGTACTTTTAATAATATTAGGTTAGTGATGGATTATTAATAACAAGATTGCATGTTATGAACTGTTTGGTCTATTTCTAAGGACCATGACATATATGATATCAAAAGCCATATCACCGGGAAATAATGAATGAATGAAAAAATAATTTAACTATGGGAAATATGTCTCCTAAGAAGAAACACATAGTTCATACACTAAGATTTTTGCCTGGCAAGTTTCATTTTATTTACAAGTTTCCTGTAAGTAAAATGAAATTACATTGGTATATTGTTTTAAACTAATAACTACTGTTTATAATGTTAATCAATATATGTCTATTTATTTGATTACAATGATTTGATGACTATAGGTGTTGTTTAAAGGAAAGAATGGATGAAAAGTGGCAAATGGAGACGGGAAGAGAATTGCACGTATGACGAAAGATTTGCTAAAGAAAGCGGTTCTATACGAGGGCATATATAAATCAATCGGTTGAGATCTGGTGTTTAATGAGTGGATGGATTAACGAAGAGTGAGGAGATCTAGGATAAAGGTAAGGTTTTGATTTTAAGAACTTGGAATAGGAAAACACCAAGGAGGTATTTCCTTGCCACTTAAACATGGTATAACAGCGGGAGACTTGAGAACGCCTTCAAAACCCTAAGATAAATCTTAAAAAGAAATTCATGATTCTCTTTAGTCTCAACTCTAGTCCTGAAGATAGTCCTCCATAGACCGTGGAACTGTAGTCGATTTGGGGGAAGACGAAAGAGGATACTAGGAGCTGACGGGTGTTCTGAGGAATGGAATTACGGAATCTTATGAATTGTTTGAGTACAGTTATGGATTTGCGTGTAATTTGGGAAATGTGATTATTCCAGAAGAGGTGTTGGTCGAAGGTGACTCTAAGGTTTTTTATTGTAGGATAGAAGTGAATCGGTTGGTTGTTAAGGAAGAGTAGAGGACAGTAAGGGTTACAGATAATCGGTTCGTAGTGATTTTCATGGGCGTAGCTTAATAGTTACGTCATTAGCATTTAGATAAATGTTTAGCACAATCATATTACTTTGATTGAGCGTGATTTATAATTATTTGGCTCTCTTTAAAATTGTTTAAATCAGATATAGAGATATTTTATAGGTATTAATTAATGAAGACTTTGTCAACAACCATATTTAAGTTGAGTTAATAAGCATTGCGCAGTGTAGAATGGCTAACTAAACAAAAAGAGCTTTGATAAAAGCATGGAAATGGAATAAAAAAAAGTGGTACCATTCCTTTATAGAAGACAGGATATATGATACAAAGAAATAAAAGTCCAGTGAACACTCGGCAATTACAGGAAAAAACGGAGGAAAAAAGAGTGTGTTTACAGGCAAGAGTCGTTTATATCATCACAAGTGAATTCCCTTTTTGTTTGTTTTATTCATTAGATTTTTTAATGCTACATAACACTTTTATGTTCGGAGATGTTATTAATAAAAAAAAATCACTAATAAGCTTTTTTGAAGATAATTATTGTTTGGTTGTAATAGTTAATGTGTTAACCGATTTTTTTTTTTTTTACGTAGGTTATAGTAGTTTTATACCACACATAGTTTGTCATTTAGAATGAACACCAAAATTTTCAAACTTTACTGGAGCCATTAAATATAAGAGATATTGGATTCCTTGATGACTTCTCAGTAAGTTAGTCGCTTTTCTTCGAAATAGTACGATCAGGAGCAGGTCATGTACTACGAAGTTAAATAAGTTACCATTGGAATACATTACCTAGGTCGAATGTAAATATTGTATGTAGATAATGTGCTACAAATAATTTACTTCTTTACTTTTTTTATTAATTTTAATTTTCTTAACCTCAGTTTTTCACTTATTTTACTATTACTTAACTATCATTTTATTTAAGGAGTTCCTTTTTATTCTCCTAACTTGTATATATCTAGCCGAAAATATATCTAGACGGACCTTAGTCAAGGATGAAACTAGAAAAAAAAAATCAGTCTTTGATGTTTATTGATCTTCTGATCGCAGTTTTCCGAGCAACCACGCTTTTACATCGGTTCTGGGGTGTTTAAGGCACCAGGACCTCAATTCAATGTCATCTCCGAGGTCAAACTATTAGTAGCACCCTGAATTTTCATAGTTATATAGTTGCTTCGGTTCTTTACCTAGTTCCTGATATTGTCTAATTAATTTTCATCATTCTTATTTGTTTTCTTTATTTTTTTACATTATTTATTTATTTTATTATTACTTTTATCTTTCATATTTATCAATGGTGTGATTGACTATGTACAGCTCCGACATTCACTACCTTTCAGTATGGCAGATTGAACAATTTTTTTAATAAAATAATTATTAAGAAAAAAAATCAAGAAAAATATTTCTATTTTTATCATATGACCTTCATATCCATTTTGTCCTTGATCTCATACCAACCAAATTCTCAAAATTTCATATAAACCTTTCTAATTATCCTAATCATTTGTTTAAATACTTATTCAGTTCCATCCAACAATCCACTTCGAAGGTTGAAACAGCTGTAGAGTTGGGATCTCGAAGGACCCTACGCTACCTCTCATACGTGGGAGATGGAGTGGGCTCGGGGATCCTCAAGTGGAGATTGTATATAATTTCTTTTGCTTTGTTTGATTATGTTCATTTTATTTATTTATTTTTCTTTTTATATACATATAGAGATTTTATTAATT
>NW_027105848.1:306283-309705 GCF_000696795.3 Halyomorpha halys
AGCTGGTCCATATACAGTAATATATATTCATATGCATTTCATTACAATACATACTTTAATTTAATTTAGTTGCTATTAAATATATATATTTTTTTACTAAATAATTCAACACACTATCCAAATTTTAGTCTCAAAACATTTATTTCATTTACACGTCCAACGTTTCGGCCAATTCGGCCATCTTCAGGGACATCTATTACAAAAGTTTCTATTATTTGTATGATCCTACAATCAATTCAATTATTTAGAGATTTTATTAATTCATTTTATATTCTATTCTATTTTTTATTTAATTATTTTATTTTACTTATTATTATTTTTTTTTAATTTTTCGTATTTATGTGTTCAATTACCATTATTATATTGTATTATAATATTATCAATAAATAAAGTAATTAATAACAATTTTCATCATAGTCATTCCTTTCCTTAGTTGTAAAAATAAATCTAAAATATTCTAGTATTTAATGTATTCTTGAAGCCAATTAAAGACTTATTCGAAACAATTAATAATGCTCTAATAAATAAAGCTAAACTAAATTAATAATCTGAAAATGATTTTTATATCATTGACGGAAAAGACTTTTAGCCATTTTTTATTTTTAAAAAAGAAATAAAACAATCACACCCAGAACAAAGTAAAATATTAAAGAAAAATTTACTTAATCTGCAAGAGTTGATTTTGACTGGAGAGCTGTTTATTACTAAAGCTTTTATTGGTTGTTAGAAGTGCGGTGGGAGGGGTGAGTGGCTGAATTCCCAAGGCTGCCAAATATTTGCTCCCGAGGCAGACCATAAATCCAGGGGGCTAGAGCCAAGCCTTACAGTCTCTTACTTAATTACAGACCAAACCCTTACCTCTTACACTTATAGCTCCCAGTCAGTGTACTTACAGCTCACGTCGGGCCCTTCTCAATAGATCACCGACCCTTTACCCTTCTCACTTTCCATTTCCACTTAGCACACCGTCGAATCTCCAGCCTAGCCAAAGTGGGTAAGCTTTGGTGATGGAGTCTTTCACAACGATACAACTCTGCCATGTATCGAACTATTACAAGTTAAGGGGGTTAACGACGAAACGTTCCGCATTATATTTGGTAAATTAAATAATAACGGCAAGGTTATCTAAAACTTAGTTTATTCTTCTTCATTGGAAACTCTCTCTAGAGAGAGAAATGCTTTATTAATACATTTAAATACATCGGGTTGCTACATTACACTACACACTAATCAATCCGTGATCGGACATATATAAATTCTATATTTTTATATGATATAATAAAAAAGAAAGATAACATTTTTTTTTTCACACAGTTTTCTATTACAATCAATTCCATTCTAGACACTAAATACAAATATTTCAATTTATTCCTTTTTTCTTTCCCTTTCTTGTCCCTTCCATTTCACAATTTTTATTTCATTTGATCGACAAATTCCTTAATTTACGACTCGTTAAACAAATTCACTATTAGAGAGCAATGTGAGATCAAACAAGAGAAATATTAGTCACAGCAGTAGATCAGTTTACAATTAAACAAACAAATAAATATATTTTACCAAAACAAAACTAATACATAGATTAAAAGGAAAATATAATAAAAACTTGGTTCAGAGAAATACTTGACTGGATAAATAAGTTTTAAAAAAATAATAGATTAATTATTTATTATATGATTCTTTGAGAGTGGTATATTTTATTATCAATTTACACAATGTTGATCCTTTTTACTCTCAACCTTTAAAAATCCTTTTTTAAATTTAGTATATATAAAAAAAGAAGTTATATATGACATGGGCAATTAGCCTGCAAATTGAGATTTAAAAAACAATGACATCTATATTGAAGGTCTCCTTGAGAATGGCCTGAGGGCCGAAACGTTGGAGAGTTATTAAAGAATAACGTTTGAGAGTAAAAAGGATCAAAATTGTGTAAACTGATAATAAAATAATTTAATGTATAAATAAGTTAAAACACTTATCGACAGATCCACATATAAAATAAATAAAACAATGAATAATCCGGAGCTAATTCCTATGCAGGTGATGATGTATGATCCCCAGGGAGTCCAAGATAATATTTTCCGTCAAGATCGCAATATCCCCAATGCTAACACCTAGTCCTTGTAAGAAGCTCCTTGTTCTATCTGGTATTGTTCCGCGAGATCTAAACCAGAGGCCTCTCTCTCTCCGAAAGTCTCGCGGAATTTTTCCTTAAGGAAAGGGATGTACTAATATATAATAATCAAATATAAAATATTATAGGATCGTACGATAGGATCCATACCTAATTATCACATAGTCAATCGTGGCTTTAAAAATCTTCTTTTTTAATGATATGAATGTATAAATAAATAGCTGAGAGCGGGCCACACATAAACCTAATTTTAATCGACCCAAAACCCCATGGATAATATGACCTGCACTGTCAAGGTAAAAATAGGGAATCATATTTTAATTCATAAAAACCTTCTAGAACTGCATCAGTTCACAATTAAACACAAATATGTACATCCTACCTATCTGGTTTACAACCTCCAAAGTATAGTTCCAGCCATAAACGCTGCAATATTACAAGTTAGAAAGCTGTCACACAACCATAAGAAAAGATAGAAATCTATTTAAAATTCCTGGAAATCGACGCGACAACCGTTCTTTATACCCAAAAATGTGGTACAACTTTTATGCTTATGGGAGAGATCGTTTTATGTTCCATGGTAAATTCTGAGCTTTAAATTTTAGTACAGAAATCGCTGATCTGTAGCAGTTATTTTTGCCAAAGAAAGGTTGAGGTTGGTTTCTGCCGAATCGCTAACAACAATTTTTAATAGAAAATAAGTTTTTTTCCTTGAATTGCAAGGAAGATCAAATATGAACATCTACTAAATCAATAATGTACGATTTTGTGCAATCATTGTTGGTTGGCGTAACTCGGTATTTTTGTGTATCACTTACTAGGTGGGCCACAGTAATGAAATCTGGGAAATATTTTGGTTGAGAAACTTAAAATTTTCGAATCGTTCATTAATAGCCAAAGTGGCGTATTAGCAAATGTTGATATCTTCGGATTAAGTTTATAGTGCTAAATAGGTGATTATGTATATTTGTAAAGGGTGCTTTATGTTGTTAGTTGTTTGTAGGTTAGTTAACTAAAAATTATGTATTAAATTAATTAATAAGTTTCGTACTAGGTTATATAAATGCTGTTGTGTTTAAGTTTGTTTTGTTTTACAGTTGTACATGTGCTGTGCTATTGCGTTTTTTACATTTTTTTAGACGTCATTAGTAATAAAGAATGGTTTAATATAGAAAACAATTTTCACTATACTCAGCTGGTCCATATACAGTAATATATATTCATATGCATTTCATTACAATACATACTTTAATTTAATTTAGTTGCTATTAAATATATATATTTTTTT
>NW_027105848.1:309755-347607 GCF_000696795.3 Halyomorpha halys
ATCAATTTACACAATGTTGATCCTTTTTACTCTCAACCTTTAAAAATCCTTTTTTAAATTTAGTATATATAAAAAAAGAAGTTATATATGACATGGGCAATTAGCCTGCAAATTGAGATTTAAAAAACAATGACATCTATATTGAAGGTCTCCTTGAGAATGGCCTGAGGGCCGAAACGTTGGAGAGTTATTAAAGAATAACGTTTGAGAGTAAAAAGGATCAAAATTGTGTAAACTGATAATAAAATAATTTAATGTATAAATAAGTTAAAACACTTATCGACAGATCCACATATAAAATAAATAAAACAATGAATAATCCGGAGCTAATTCCTATGCAGGTGATGATGTATGATCCCCAGGGAGTCCAAGATAATATTTTCCGTCAAGATCGCAATATCCCCAATGCTAACACCTAGTCCTTGTAAGAAGCTCCTTGTTCTATCTGGTATTGTTCCGCGAGATCTAAACCAGAGGCCTCTCTCTCTCCGAAAGTCTCGCGGAATTTTTCCTTAAGGAAAGGGATGTACTAATATATAATAATCAAATATAAAATATTATAGGATCGTACGATAGGATCCATACCTAATTATCACATAGTCAATCGTGGCTTTAAAAATCTTCTTTTTTAATGATATGAATGTATAAATAAATAGCTGAGAGCGGGCCACACATAAACCTAATTTTAATCGACCCAAAACCCCATGGATAATATGACCTGCACTGTCAAGGTAAAAATAGGGAATCATATTTTAATTCATAAAAACCTTCTAGAACTGCATCAGTTCACAATTAAACACAAATATGTACATCCTACCTATCTGGTTTACAACCTCCAAAGTATAGTTCCAGCCATAAACGCTGCAATATTACAAGTTAGAAAGCTGTCACACAACCATAAGAAAAGATAGAAATCTATTTAAAATTCCTGGAAATCGACGCGACAACCGTTCTTTATACCCAAAAATGTGGTACAACTTTTATGCTTATGGGAGAGATCGTTTTATGTTCCATGGTAAATTCTGAGCTTTAAATTTTAGTACAGAAATCGCTGATCTGTAGCAGTTATTTTTGCCAAAGAAAGGTTGAGGTTGGTTTCTGCCGAATCGCTAACAACAATTTTTAATAGAAAATAAGTTTTTTTCCTTGAATTGCAAGGAAGATCAAATATGAACATCTACTAAATCAATAATGTACGATTTTGTGCAATCATTGTTGGTTGGCGTAACTCGGTATTTTTGTGTATCACTTACTAGGTGGGCCACAGTAATGAAATCTGGGAAATATTTTGGTTGAGAAACTTAAAATTTTCGAATCGTTCATTAATAGCCAAAGTGGCGTATTAGCAAATGTTGATATCTTCGGATTAAGTTTATAGTGCTAAATAGGTGATTATGTATATTTGTAAAGGGTGCTTTATGTTGTTAGTTGTTTGTAGGTTAGTTAACTAAAAATTATGTATTAAATTAATTAATAAGTTTCGTACTAGGTTATATAAATGCTGTTGTGTTTAAGTTTGTTTTGTTTTACAGTTGTACATGTGCTGTGCTATTGCGTTTTTTACATTTTTTTAGACGTCATTAGTAATAAAGAATGGTTTAATATAGAAAACAATTTTCACTATACTCAGCTGGTCCATATACAGTAATATATATTCATATGCATTTCATTACAATACATACTTTAATTTAATTTAGTTGCTATTAAATATATATATTTTTTTTACTTGTTAAAAGATTTTTTTTTCAACAAGAAATGCAATTTTGAACGACATTCTCATTACTGACCAATGTTAAATAGAGGATTGTAACACTCCAATAAGTATTAGAGAGAATTGCTAAAAGCATATTTTTTTTTGGTTAAGTATTGGTATTATAAAATTACGGTACTGATTAGCATGTTTTAAAGTGGTTATTTTATATATGTTTTTATTATCAGAGAACTATTCTACACTACTATGTACCTGATTTATTTTTCAGAAAGAGGAGGTTGAACGTGTGAATTCTGTGGGATCACTAATAAATATGCACCTATTAAAATCTCTCTCGATACGGAAATACACAGGTATTACTTTGAGCCACTTAGCCATAAACTATACCTTAAATATTTGAATATATATCATATATTTTGCTGAATTAACTTAAGAGAACCTAAAAATTTGTATGATTCAAACTGAAATGAAATTGTGTGATTTTTCCTTATACACATAAAAACATAAAGTGACAGATAAGATAATTGTAGTATGACAGAAGGGTGAGATGACAGGGTGAGGAAAGTAAGTACCAAGTTAGGCCGGGCCTGGGGGCTTATCGTCTTCCTCAACCGGATCACTGATAAACCTCTTATTTTCCGCTTCTGCACCCGATACTTCGCATTTCCACGGGTTCCTCTGATTGCCTGTATATTCGGGCAAAAAGACCCCAAGAAAAGGAATCCTGCGTATTACAAGATCCTGCATATTGAACATATTGACTATTCCTTTCCTTGTTATTAATTATTTGTAATTATTAATATGTAATAGACTCTAAATTATTTAAGGACGATTCTCAAGCAAAGAACAATTTTATAGCCCCAGATGAATAACATAAAGGGTCATTATCATCCAGGTATTCATAAAAATGTTACAAAAAATTGTAAAATTAACTTATTGTCGTGCTTGCTCTACAGGCTGTGGAATATTTGAAAATAAATATAGTCGTGGACAAAGGGAAATTCATCAGTGAAACTTTAATGATTTCTTGGAATCTGAAATGATGGCGACCAAGCAAATCTATGAGTGACGTCGCCCGCTCCTTTTATTTTTATAAATTTTACACAAGTCGGCTAAAAAGGGAAAATAACAGGTAAGCATATTTTGAGTATGTTAATGAACTTCTTTTTTCCTTCATTTTATTACGATTAATTACGGTTGTTCTAATGAAATGAGATCTTAAAATAAAAATATGATAGTAATTGAATTTTTAATGTTTTCTAAAGTTCATTTTACCATTGTCTCGGTTATTTATAATTTCATCGTCATGTTATCTTTTTGGCCAGGATGATATTTAAAATTTAAGTTTTATTACTAGTTAAGAAGAATAAAATTTTTTTACCTTTGTGTTTTTGGAGGTGTATTTTTTAATTTTTATAGGGGCTTAAAAATTATCGATTGTTACAGAATCATCTATGGGTAAATTTCTATTCTCAAATTTACTGAAACCGTGATTATATGATGCAATGAAAATAAAAATCTCTAATAGAAAGCATTGATGATATATTAAAATCTCGAGTAAAGAATTTATGAAGAAGTCAAATAAGAAAAAGAAGAAAATCCAGGAAATCCTCCAAGAAAACGTTAGCAATTAACACGAAAACTTGAATATATACAAATAATTAAACCCATGTTGGTAACAAAGAACCAACCAACATTTTTTGTGTTTTCTGAGCCTAGTTAATTTTATCATTATAAATCCAAAACAAAGACTTCATCTAAATTTAATAGTGGCATAGAACAGTGGTTTCCAAAAAATGTATTCCTAGCGTATACAAGGGGTGTCGCAAGCAAATGCCACAATTTTGTGAATCATTAAATGTAAAATCTAAAATCATTGGGAATAGGTAATTTTTTTTTGCTAATTACTAAGTTATAAGGTACTAATATTTTAATATGAAATGTTAAATAATCTATTTTTAATCACTGTCAATATTCTTATTTTGCACTTTTTAACTTTTCTTCCTTAACTTTATTATTAAACCGTATTAAGGATGATTTGCCAAAATTTTGTTTTCATACCGACAAGGGTACCAAAAAATGTTTTTAGTGCAAGGTTTTCTAGGTAATTTCTAAATTACCCGACTAGCCAATAATAGGGTAAAAAAAGTGTTTAAATGTTAATTATTATCTATCCGTTTGTATCTATGTGACGATTTATTTATTTATTATTTTTATTAATTTTTTTTATAGCTCAAATTATTACCGTGAACATTTTGAAATCATTTGAGCTCAAAATCTTGAAAATGATGGTATAAAATGTGTTTAGTCAGTCCGTCTGTGCTCATATAACAAAATGTTAAGGTAAAGGCTTAAATAATTCATAGGTTTTATTGCTTGTCTTAAACAATGATAATCCAAGAATATTTAGGACAATTTAAAATTAAATTATTTTTAAAAAACACATAATTAAATAAGTCCAGTCTGTCCATTTATGAATCTGTGACTTTTTTGAGTGAAAGCCTCCACCGATTTCCAAAATTGTTCAGATCCGCTTATTTCCACCTAAAATCCAGAGCACGCCTATAACATCCGTTCATGTAAGCCATAGGTATGAGGTATTAGCCAGTAGAATCCAGGTTTGATCTTTATTACTAAACTCTTACTTAAGCTTAGTCATTATAAAATATGCAGTTTTAGTGATTGTGTGTTGAACAGAATTTTTTTCTTATTCTGTATTGTTTCAATGAATGAGAATAATATCGCTTTTATTTCGAATGGATTAAACAGAAGAAGGAAACTAATGCGATTTCTTCTAGGGGCAAGAATATTAGTATTACCATAAATATAGATCGCTACTTTCATTGTAACATATCTGACAAAAAAGATTTTAATTTATTTTTATCGGATGTATTCAAAAGATATTATTTACACTGAGATTATTTTGTTTACTGGGGTCCTCCTATAGACCGCCCCAAAGCTATCAGAGCTGTCGAAAAGTAACTATAACTTAAAAAATACGTTAAATAAAAAGTTTTTTTATCAGATATGCTAATAATTTGGCTAAGTATCATTAATGTAAAATTAATTCTATATGAAATACAGGAAAAAAAAGTTAATAAGTAAAAGTTATTTTTTATTTAATTCAATCCTCTATTCCTCCATTTATTTATTAAAACTATGCATAAAAGAGCCGAGAAGGAGGACTGTTACCATTGCACTAACGAGATTCCTCTGGGCTTAGCTGCATCCTTGACCGATATCTCTCAGGAACTGCACTAGTTGACAAGGTCGTGAAGCTATATCGAGAACAACTACCAGCCGTCCTTGTTTATTTAACTGTTACTAAGGGTAGTTCTAGATTGAACGGAGGGTGGATCCTAGAATAGAGAGCCAGCAGAACTGTCGATCGGTTTTTCTCTTATTTATTTACAACCACATCCCGTATGAGGAAAAATCGACCTTCGGATGTTTATTCTATCAAAATTTCTATTCTGCTGTGTTAAAAATTTTATAATATCTAGCAACCTACTATAAATATTCCTAGTAACTAATATACTGAGCCGTCTGTATTTGAGAGAGTTAAGTTATGTGGGGTATAACCTTATTATAATTTGAGATAATCTATGATGCATAACCAACGATCTTTCAATGTAAGGTAATGGGGGAAAAGTGCGTTTTTTGGGCAAGAGCGTAACAATTTTCTGAAAAGAAAATAGTTTTTACAGTATTAGAGTGCTAGGCTCTACTAAAAGATTTGACAAGTGCAAAGATAATCCCCTTGAATGGATTACCATAAGAGCGGTCATGCACTTGTTAATATTTGAACTTAGTGAATGCTATTTTGTACTACTCTCCTAATTTTGAGCTACATTGAACTAATTTATTAATTATGTATTAATAGTAATTACATTTTAAAATTTACTGGGTTTGCACTTGCCCTTTCAACTTCAACAAAGGGATAAATGCAGACTGCAATTGTTTATTTGTTCTTTTTCTCTTTGCATTTTAGTTGATTACAAAAGTGGAGACCCGGTGATAAAGTTTAAAAAAAAATCATTGGTTTGTGGTATTTAAATTTAAATTAATATTTAAGAGCTCTCAATTTAAAAAAAAATCGTCGATAAAAACATCAGATATCATCTGTTGTAACTACCAATAGGCAGACGATGTATGTAACGTTTCAGGCCAAATTATTTATATTTAAAAAATTAAAATATTGTTGAAATCATTTTTTCTATGTTTTCCTAATATAAGTAAACTTCGTTTAGTAAATATATAAAAAGAATTATCTTTAGTTCTTTGAAACTCTCACTCATTAATTTTAATTTTCAGTTTAATAGTTTACTTAACCTTTGTAACCTATTAATCCTTTAATTTTACAGGAAAAATACATTAAAGAGAAATTTTGACCAAATTAAAAACTATTACCGATTTGAAATGTGAACAAACTGACTTCTCCCTCTTTTGAATGTTATTTTTGTCATTTCTTAACTCATTCCTTTGGAAATGGGCGTACTAGCGCCGATATTAAAACTTTTAGTATAAAATGAACTAACAAATAATTTTTAAGGTCACTGTTTAGAAAGCAAGTGTACGGCGTATTAAATGATACAGTATCAACTTTTCAACTTAAAAATTAAATTTTTAATAGCTTTCTTAATTAAACTTTAATTTTTTTCCTATGCCCCATGGGTCTATTGGGTTTTATGTATGGGTGAAAGTAATACTAATGTGTGAAATCTATTTTACTGCATTGTAAGAGGGGAATGAGGAAAGGGATTCACTTGGAAATTGGAAAATGTATTGAGTCAGCTATATGATTATGGGGCTCATCATATTTCGTAATGTCTGTAGTCTGTAAGTTAGCGGTCCTCAGTCGAGTCTGAATCTGTTTATGCGTGTCTGGCACATTTTTTTACCTTACTGTCAGTGTTAGTTTCCTGAATAATAGGTTCGTACAGTACTGGAGGTTATCAACAAATTTGATATACCTTCCCCGAAATAAATTTTGTCACAGTCGGTAGTTAAGGTGTCGTAGGTTTATAAATTTTAATTGCCACGTCTCCTGTTTTACAAAAGTAGTATCGACTATATGATATGTTAATAAAAAAAAAAAATTAAACGGTGTGAAAAATAAAGTCGAATCAGTATTGCTATAATATTATTTCATGCATTATTGTGACTGAAAACAACAAAACGTCACACCAATTGAAATACTTGATGTGAGTGAATGTTTTACTAATGAATAATTATAAACAGTTTAAAATTATTTATTGTTTATCTATTTATTTGTCTCTTCAGTCCAGAAAACTTGCTAATTACAGTATCCAATTAACTGCTAGTATTAAAAAAGTAAACTTCTAATTACGTTAAAAAAGAATAACGTCTGGAGGATCTTCTGCCAGTGATTGAGTGGTAAAGACTACAAGAGAAGAGCGCGTCGCTTCGGCCAATTATTAAGAGACGGTGGTGGGAGACTTTTGAGGAGATTACCCCAAGGGCGGGCGGGCAGCGGGCACCAATCGATAGCACAAACACTGTTCCCTAGTCCGCCTCCACGGCCTTTATTGTTATCTCAGGATTAGTGACTCGCTCACTTACACACACATTTACTAAGCCGCCAGATTGTCTAGGTGCTGCAAAGGAATAATGGCTTGGCTTTAAGGAGTGAATTCATAGCACCATTGAGAATCTATTTGTTATTCCAGGACGTAATTTTGAATTGTTATATAAAACATTTGTAAGTAAAAAGATTTATGAGATAAAATATTTATCTTTAAGTAAGAGCAATGCTTTATTTACTGCCCAAATTTGTTAGGTTACTGCATCAGTATACATATCAGTCCGATTAGATATAATATAAACATTAGGATGTAGTAATTAACAAATATAGCTTTTTCCCATAAGTATAAATTAAATTGGGGGTGACGGTAGCAGCGTGGTAACGCGCCTGTCTGCCAACCCATAGATTGCGAGTTCGAGCCCGGCCCTACCCGGGATTTTCTCAAGCAAAAAATTAAGCAATTCTCTCTCACAATCTCCCCCTGGGTATTTGTGAGGGCCGTCAGTCTATGGCTGGTACTCACAAAAATAGGCGTGGGAGTGATGTATTTCTTAGGTACAACGCGCAAGGCCTTGGACCTCCACGGTCTGTCGCGCCAATGGTAAAAAAATAAATTAAATAAATTATTTTATTTTTTTTTTTTACCAGGTTTTTTTGTATTAATTACTTGATTTTGTTGCTTTGCTTCTCCTTGTTTTGTTGCTTACCGTAACTTTGTAATTTTTTCTATTCCACTCTTTTATAACACATATATTTCTTTTCAGCTATCCGTCACTAATATTCAATTAACTATACAAGTTTAATTTAAATCTACGGCCTCATCCAATGTTACCACCTTCAGTAAGCATAAAAAAAAACAAGACTCCAGAGAAGACCCTTGACAAAGTGTATTCAGTATTTTCTTAGGAAGTAAGGATCGACCGTGCCAGGGGATGAGGTCAAGGCACTGACGCAGGTAGAGGAGAGGATAAACAGCGAATGGATAAGTTGACCAGCAGATAGGTTAACATTGAAAGTCTCTGGGCTGAAACAAACGGTATACAACCGTAGAAACAGAAGTCAGCATTACTAGTTGCTAGGATGAATCAGACGGAATATAACTGTGGAGAGACAGGAGCCAGTTATACTAGTTCCTGGGATGAAACAAGCGGACTAGAGCTGTGGAGAGACAGAAGTCAACTATACTAGTTGCTGGGATGAATCTGACGGACTAGTATAGGCGGTAGGATAGGTATTAGTTCTAGTTGCTGGTATGAATCAGCCGAATTAGAACTGGGGATAGACAGGAGTCAACTATACTAGTTGCTGGGATAAGCAAGGCAAACTATAACAGTGAGCAGATGACAAAATTAGTTGCTCGGATGAGCCAGACGGACTAAGTTTGTCAGATAAGGGGAATAGGAGGTAAAAGGAAACTGAACTGAAAGTTCCCAAGGAAAACTTGATAAAAAATCAACTCTTGTCCCTACAAGAATACCCCTGTATTCATGATGTGTTAAATGTAAAATGATTTACTATGTTAAATATTATAAGTATAGGATTGTGAGTAGCTCTATTGAAAGTCATGTTAAATGCAAGAGAGCTCCTAGCGGATTTTCTGAGCAGCATGTTTAGTAACATTTCCTTCAAAAACTTCTTGTTATTGTTTACTTCTAAGTTGTTAGGTCTAAAAGGTGTAAAACCTAACAGTCATCAACGCCCATTAAAATCTCTTTATTTAAAGTTTTGATTAAAGTAATTTATTACAACATGCCTAAAGTGAGTGAGTAGTAGTAGTTATAAGAAAGTTTGGCTACTGAGTATCTTATTTAAAAACGTCCAATGCTATACTAACACAACCGAAGCACGTACTACGACCAAGTAACCTAACACGGCCACTAACAAAACGGTGACAAGCTCAACTGGTCAGTTGCGCGACGTCATTCTCTAATTAACAGACTCTTACCATACGTTTAGTATTATTCATAACATTTGCAATATAATATAATTATAATATTATATATATTGTAACCTAGTATTGCCCTAGGTTATTCCAAGGAGAAAAGGAAAAGATAGGTCCGCTATGTGCCGGGGTTTCATTTTTACTTTGCGCTTGTTTATTTCTTGATTGAAGATAAAAATACTCAATAAAATAAACAAACACTAAATAAATGAATGTATAATAAAAATACAATTTGAACACATTCGTCCCCATTTACATTCAGCCTGGGAAACTCAGAACTGATCTTGTCCTCCTACTCATAAAGGAAAAAATATGACCCTCTCTCATTCACGTCATTAGTAAAAAAAGCCAACCAAAATCAGAAACGTTATTATTACAAAAAAAAAATATACAACATAATATTTGGTTATAAATAAAGCTAAATATTATTTAACAAAAATCTCATTTATGTTACTTTTATCAGTTTTAAGCGATGAGTTTTATTTTTAAAAATGGTATATATTACCTATATGTTACACTTAAAGCCATATTTAGAAAAAATAAATTTTGCTAACTTAATCAATTCCATATTTTTAAAATATAAGTTTATTAATTGACGTTTGCCGAGGAAATGTGCCAACAGTGTTCATTATCAATGTTTATTCTTATGTTCATTCAAGTTGTTTATTTTTGTTTCAATTAATTCTTCTTTTTATGACTTCATCAACCTATAAGTCCAATTTTCCTCGATGTTTTGACTTATGAGAAGCGAATCACTGCACGGCGCCTGGTTACTACAGCACCCGCATTACAAAACACACATTTAATTTTCGTAGCAGACAAATATATCAGACACCACATTAAATACACCTTACTTTCGAACAAGCTTTCGTTTACAGAAAATTTTTCTGGAATAATAATTATTATCATTATTATTTTTTTTATAATTTTTATTTTTTACATCACTTGGATACACTTCGTTGATCTCACTGGCGTTGCACAACACCTACGTGCTCTAACAATAAAAGTGAGGATGTGAGTAAAGATTCTAATCCTATCACAAGAGTCTCATTGTGGAGATATTGAGGTAGCAGAAAAAATTAAAAAAATCAGTGTAGATTTAAGTGAATAGTTTTAATTTTATAAATAAAATTTATTTTATTTTTAACTTCCGAGTTTCAAATAAATAGGGACTGGGTAATGAAGGGCATTAGTCATTTTTCACCCTTTCAATAAAAATCCAAAAAGTTCAATTCAGGGGGTATAAGTTTTTTCTTAAAGAACGACTTTAATTGATTTAATATTTATATATATACCACTGCTTATCTACTTAATATTTTTTATTTAATTATTTATTAAAATTTACAACTGGTATTGACCAAAAATACAACAAGTAAATGTAAAGTGAAATAAAAATCAATTTTTTTGTCAATTTATTTTGGCAAATATGGAAATGACTAGGAACTAAGGTAACCTTCTAATACTAATTAATGCTACAATTTGAGTACTGACAGACACCTCTACATAAAAGAGTTTCTTAGATACAATTAATCAAAACCTTTTTTCTTTTCCGAATGAAACATCTTTCAGTTGTCATAAAAACTGCAATAAACAAGACAATCATTAATTAACCACTTGCTGGTATATGTACTTAACGCTCATAGGGTGTTGGCAGTAAATTTGACCGATTGTTTTTTTTTAGGAACAGAAAACATATATTTTGTGCATTTATTTTTGGCAAATATCTCAGGGACATTCACTCATCATACAGATAAAAGATATTTGGATGTCTAATAATCCTTGCCCCAACTTGAAATTAGGCAAATGTGCTATATATTAGTCTTTAATGATCATCTACTTTCGTTGGAAAATTTTGATTTCTTATTTTTGGAACGAAAAATTGGTTTCAGAAAAGCTTTATCGCGGGAATAATCGCACGTCAAGCTGTCTATGATGGCACAAATTTAAGTTAACTTATTATGCTTAGAAAAAGAAATGTTTTATTTATTTTTATCGTTTGGTTAATAAATTTAATGGCACAGAATATTTTCCTGATCTTTTATGATTAAAAAATTAAATTAATTATACACGATATCCGTATTTGTTAATAATATATTTTTTAAACAATAACCTGCCTAACTGCTAATAAATTTAAATTTATTAATATTTCAAGTATTAGGTATATCAAAAACGTCGACGATTATTATTATAATATAACATGTTATACATTAACAGCTTGCTCATACAACCCATGTTTAATTATTTTTATATTATTTTTTTACGAGAAGAAATAATTTAAAACAAAATAAACACGGTAAGCCATACTATACTGTTTTCTTTCTTTATAGGTCAAGGACGGTTACTTGTCGAAGTTTGAAACTGGAACAGTCGGGTTAGGATGTCACTTAAAACAACTGATAACTACGATATAAAAGTCATTTTTCTGCTTTTAAAGTTTTAATCTGATAGGGATTTAACTTATCTAAATTATTTATTCTCATAAATCGTAAAAAAAATATCAATTTAAATACTTATTATGGCATACAATACTTATTATTTACAATTATCATTTACGCCTACGAAAGTTTATGTTGTAAAATAACTGAAAAAAAAATCAACATAATGTTTATGTTTCCAATTTTTTTTTCCAGTTTGTTTAAAAAAAAAAAAAAAAGTAGGACAACTATTGTATATTTAATCATATTTCGACATAGAAATTCTGAACAGCTAGAAATCCTACATTTTTTACTTCAGGTAATATTTTAGATTAAGAATGTTCATAGAAGTAATTAATTAATCAAACCTCTTCTTGGGGTATACAATTACACTGGATAATTTTTGAGGCAATATTCTAAGTTTATGAGCAGAAAATATAAAATCATATCAGAAGAGTCACAAGTAATTAAAAAGAAAAACAACTTAAAATAAGTATTTAGCTGGCGAATAGTATCTAATGTGTTGGCTACTGTGTAATATATATTTTTTGTTATTATCTTTATTAGAATTTACAACTGTTCATAATTATACATTTGTTAACTTTCATCCTTAACAATCCCTGATATCCTCCGAGGCGTCTGAAAAGAAGATGGCCACGGGACCTTCTAGTTTAAATTAATGTTTGAAGTACCACCAATGGGTGGTTCCTTCCCAAGATTTTCAAGTGTATATGAAGCATACTACATATTTACCTGTTGTATTATTTTGTACAGTTGTAAATTACAATAAATAAATAAATAATAAAAAAAAAAAAAAAAACATTTGTTAAATTTTATGTATGTTATTATGGAGTGTTACAGGCGTGTTGATAAACTACCCATTGGTAGCACTCTAATACTGTGTAATATAAAAGAATAAACTGTAAAACGATAAACTCAACAATTATTTATTAACGAAAATAGATTTGGAAGGATTAAAAAAAAAGTAGTATAAGATAATTGCAGGAATGATAAACCTATATCACATGACCTCTTCGCTCACTTAGAGAAATTAATTCGATAAATAATAAAATTCGCTCACTAACCTAACTATATCGTGATTAGAACTTACTCAAACACAACACTGGACTCCAATAGTTTAAATGATTTATTTTTATTTACAGAACACCTATTACATGAAATACAACAAAAATACAAATGCACAACTGCATGCTATTAGTTCTTAATGTGTGCTCGACTACCTTTTAAACAAATTTTGGATTACCTTTATTAGACGTACTGAAAAAATCATGTTTCTTCAAAATTTTGGGGTACACCTAATTTCTGCCTTAAAGGTTTGTACCAGCGCTTTATTCAGAGAGAATAAAAATGATACCTCAATTGGCATTTTTCAAAATTTCCTAGAGCCTTTCCGATTAATTATTACCAACGATTATTGTGAATGCTTATTTCACAGAAGTTCATAGCATTGACACGTGTAGTTTCAAGCCAAAGCCCTTTCTCGATAAACTGTCTGTCAAACTCAAAACGAATTTTTCAAATAATGCAGCGTGTTTTAACAAAAATTTAATTTGATTATTGAACAATAACTTATCTCAACCTTCATAGAACATCCGAACCAAGAGAAAATTGTATTTTAATTTAATATCCAATCAACAGATAGCAACTTGTAATTTAATTGCGAATCCCTGGAAATTATAATTGTCCTAGCTTGTTTCGGTTGTATCTGCTATAAGGGGGAGTTTAGATAGGGATTGAAGCTGTAGAGATGAGGTAATTACCCACTAGGAGCTGGGGTCGGGAGTCTTGGGGTTATCAAAGGCATGCAGATTTGAAAGCGAAGCCTCCCTCAGTATACACAACCAGTAAGAGCTGCTTTCGGACTACTTACTCTTACTTTACATGTATCTACAATTTTTTTAATGATATTTTCTAAACTTTCAAAGCATTTTAAAAAATAAAATTTATTTAATCACATCACATTTTTTTCTAAAGTTCAAAAAATATATACAAAATTAATGTTAAAGGGAAATTATTACAGCGACAACAAAGGTATATCACATAAAACAGATTTACACAGGTTTAATTAACTAACAATTACTGTTCACTAACGACACACACAGAAGATACAATTAAAATAAAACAGTTTTGTGATTTATTGTTTATTTGCTAAGATTGAATAGTGAGTTTATCAAAACGATTTATACTAATAATATTCTCGTACGATGTAAAGCTTTTAAATCATTAACAATACCGATAGAAATTCAAGTAAAAAATTACTACACATATTGACATTTTTTATATAAACTGTTAAATCTAAGTATTTTTTGTTTTCCTACACGATCGTGCTTAGGTTTTAATACAATTGTCGAATAATTAAAAAATCGGTTTGTTTTCGCTGGTGTAAGGAGTAGTTAAAATACGAAATTACATCAGAAAGTTGAGAACAAAGCTTTTATTTAAAGGCAGTTTTATTTTGAGTTCTAAGCCAGTCTCTAAAGATTTTTATATAATTTTTTGTATCATAAGTTTTTAGATCAATCTATAAATGTTATTTTTAATTATTTAAAATCTTTGGAAAATTTCAAAAGATGAAACAAACTACTACCTATGTTTTTGGTCACCTAATTATCATTTCCTTGCTATTGTACTTTACAAAAACAAATGGAACAGAAAATTTATAATGGGATGCATGTTAAATTGTTTATTATACTATTTCTCAGATGTTAAACAGAAATAAATTAATACGGTTCAGTTGTTAAAAAGTAAGAGTAGTATTGGGATTAAGTATAAGCAAAATTGATTTCTGAGGTTATAAAATCTTATTCCAAAAGCTAAACTAAAATGTTCTGTTAGAGTTTTAGATAAATTCTGCAAAATCGTGAAACTGTAATTTTGTTCTTAACAAATCCACTAAAACAAAATCCTTAAATTGTTTTCAGAATCAGCGCTATTGAACACTACAACTGTTTTATCATTAGATAAAGTATCTAAAAAAAATCTATTAACCCACAGACATATACTTATAATCACGCACAAAGAAGAAATAATGGAATTTGATATTTATATGGTGACCTGTACAAAGTATCGAAACGAAATCAGAACCTACATATATTTGAAACGAGCTTGAAACTACTTACTTGATACAGAAGTAAATATGCAATTCAATATGTTAATATAATCATTTCTGCAGCTAGTGCCCTCACTCACACTCCACTGGCTTTAATACCAGTGATGTGGTTGAAAAAGAAGCACCGGGGTTTCCGGAGTCCTTATTTTTCCTCTATAAGTAAGGGAAGAGCTCAGTTCGGGGTTTCTTAGGCTGATTATAAATATTGTAAATAGGAATGATTGTGTTCAAGATGTTATTTTACTTTTAATTTTATTTTTTATTAGTTTTATTTTTTTATTTCTTCTATATCTTGTTTTGTTACCATTTAATTTATATATATATATGTAAACATGATGTGAATAAGCTGTATGTTCTCTATTACCATAGTCTATAAATATGAGACTGAATGTAATAAAAAAATTACTCATTAAAAATGAAAACACATACACTATCCCAGCATTTATCATAAAGTAAAAATTACCCTCAGAAAATTATTTACTAAAAAATTATAAAAACATGAAGTAGGTATATTTTCAGTTCTACATCTAAATGCATTTCCATTACGTTTCATTTCGAAAAAAAAAAAAAAAAAAAATTGTATCAAGATATTTTCTAAATCCGAAAAAATTAAAACGAATCATAATTATGCCAGCTCAAAAATAAGTTTTTAACTGCATGGCCGAAATGATATAAATGTCAATTGGATCAAGCAATTACTAATATAGACTACAATAGTGCCAACAAGGAAGGATAATAAAAAGTCATGACTTGGTCTAATTAACTAATCTATTGTTCACAATTAATTTACTCTAAAGAATGGAATATACAACTGGTATCAGCCTTAGTATTTAATTAGTTGCGCAACTACAAAGAAGCAGGGAGGAGAAATGAGAGGTAAATAGAAAATACTAGAGGTACAAGAATAACACTTTTGTTTCTAGCTATTGGGCAGACAGTTATTAAATATAAATTATATGGAACAGAACCATCTGTTTCTTTCTATTTAATTATATTAGAATAGTAATTATTACTACGAAATCAATAATTATTAAAGACAATCAACGTTTATAGTGTGTATATGCACGTTTATGTGTATATAGTTGTATTTATTTAGTTGAATCGTAATTATTTTAAAATGTAAATTTAAAATTGAAACCAAATTAATAATAAACAGCAACATTGGAAGACCTAGCACCGCATAAAATAAGAACATGTATACTACAGCATATTATTCCTAATTTATGGAGCAAGGTTATTTGAAGTTACAAATTACGACTATAAAAGAGATTAATAATTGAAACTGATATTTGCTTTTTAACTACAGGTAGAATGTGAACAAACTTCACCATCATATTTCGATAAGCAGGAATCTAACAAGTAAAGTTTGTGATTTTGTTAAGCACAGACAAGGGGGGAATAAACAGTACCTGATAACTTTGTGATTATATTAGCAATGTATTTCGTACTTCTTAGTCATTTATTAGTATTATATAGATTATTTTAGCAATGTAATTTGTACTTTTTAGTCGTTTATTCAAAATTCCGTATAAATCTTTCCAACTATCCTAATCCTTTGGTTCAAACCTTATCTAGTTCCACCCATTCCTACAGCCCACCGAGAAGGTTGAAACGGCAGTGGCCAAGAGACTCATTAAAATAAAAATGGACAATTGGAATTCTGGCAATGGTCAGATTCTCCACTCAAGTTTAGTGTTTGCGGCTTTAGCGGACTTGCTCAGCCTCCGCTGCCTCACTACCAGTGATGCGGCGAGAGGGATGCGCAGAGATCTTTTGAGCTTTGCTCTATCCCTCACAAGTGGGGATAGAGTGGGCTCAGGGATTCTCAGGTCGAGTGTGTAAATATTGTATATTAGAGTGTAAATGTGACTATAGATTATATTCATTTATTTTATTTTTTTCTTTCATACACATAGTTTGATTATGTTCATTTTGTTTATTCTTCTGTTAGTATATATTTTAAGAGAGTTTTTTTTTCCCATTCATTTACCATATTTATTTTATTTTATTTTAGTATGTATGAGATCATTCATTACTATTACCTATTGCCCACAATGTGTGGCAGATTGTAATATCTATCAATAAATAAAAGTCGTTTATTAGAATTACGTAGATCATTTTAGCAATGTATTTCTGTATGTATGTATTTTCCTTTTTTTATAATAAATAAATAGATACTTACTAGGCAAAATCAACAAACAATTTTTTTTTTTAATCATTATTAATAATGTTTTTAGCAACAAGACATTTAAGTAATTGGGTGACATATTTTGCTTTTAAATTAATGTTTTTGAATCAATGAAAAATTGTTTTGCATATTTTATTGAGTTTGTTTAATTATTATTATTTTTTTTTTTTACAAATAGCTGTATCTATTTCTTACGCAAAATATTTAAAAATTAAAACTATTATTGTCGTTCTTGGACTAAAGGCTATCAAAGGTCTCCATAAGTGGCAACTTTTTCTATCCCACAAAAGCTTTTTTATAAAAAAGAAAAAAATTATGTTATAGGAAACTCAGAATATAAGAATAGTTTAAGATTATTAAAAATAATTAATTTAACTTTGACCATTTTTAGAGTATTAATTCCTATTACAAATCCTTGGAATCAATATAGTTGCTCCTATTCTCATTAGTATCATTTTGGAGGCTATATTTGACAATGATTTGCGCTAATTTAGCGTTGAAATGTCCAAAAATTGGCTAATATACTCGTAATATGCTCCTCGAGCATCCATCAAATGCATTGTCGAATCCATCGTAAAAAAAAAAAATAAAAACATTGATTGTTATTTATTTTTATTTTTTAGATGCTACATAAGAAAAGGAACAGGGGTTTTTCAAGTTTTAATGTATACAATTAGATACTAACTTAACTGAATAGAGGAATCCTTATATTTTGAATTAAGTGGGTTTCAGAGCCTAAGTGGCAATTAAGTATATGGTTCTTTGCAAGTACCTGTGGTATAATACTTTCATTGCAAACAATATTTTTATACATAGTCAATAACTACTTACTAATTACCCTGCAATCATGAAAAATATATTTCTCATTGACTGGATCCGAAGTAACATAGACAAGAGAGTACGAAGTTAATCAGTAGCGATGAGGACTAGGATAACAAGAGAATGATAGAGGAGAAGAGGCGGTGAAGATAGTGACGAAAACGGAACACAAGAAGATCCTCAGAGCAGGAACGGGGACTCCTCAAGATAAGAAGTGATTTATACACTACAGCCTCTTCAGCCTTCTGTCTCCAATATCTACGCCCAACACTAACGGATAAAAACCCATATAATTGTATAAGTCCACACCAGAATCTCAACTTATTTTATCATTTTTATAAATATATTAAAGGCAGACATTAATAAATAAATCCTTATCACTGTTCCCCCATTAAAAAGACTAAGCCTTACTCAATGTTTAAAATATAGAATGAAAAAGTACTTTTTTTACAAATTAAGGAGGACCAAAATTTTCGATTAATCTGCAGAATCGATAGTTTAATAATATGCTCTAATCAGTGCTGGTGATAATTGATGTTATTTTAAGTTTGTTTTTTTTCTTACCTCCTGGAACAAAGAAAAATTTACAAATATATACAACAGAAAAATGATATGTCAATAATGATAAATCAAATGCGGGCTATATTCGATTATCTTGTTTTGCTGGGATGGCATTATAAGAATGGTTGCCGGGTCCGCTGAAGGCGGTGTCAACAGTGATGGCATAAGTTTGCCTGGATGCTCACTAGGAATAGGGAGGGGATATTCCTGTCGGTGGTGTTGAAGTGATGACTTCAGGCTTAAGAGCCAGATGGACGGTGTTTCTGCAGTTGTAGCTCGATTTCAGCCTGCTTCGGTGAGAGGCCTCTGACATTATAGTTTATGACCAAGTGATCAGTCATAGTGACGAGTGAGTATCTTGCCCATCATTTCTAGCAGCATCGGCACAATTCCCATCATTTGGTCCATGCGGGCACATAATTGTTCCATAGCTGGCATGTTAAAGGCACTAGAGGCACTACTCACCGGAGCAGACTGGGTCGGCGGCTGCTGTGGCTGACGAGCTGTATATCCACCCTAGAGTTCAGAGAACGCTATGTTGCTTTGGATGTTTCTACTCGGTTGCTGCCTTCTGGGCTGCACTGGTGGACATGCTGGAACCTCCTTCTTGGCTCTTCATTTCAGTAGGTCTACCCGTGTAGGACATTCCTTTGACGTCGCCATGTGCCCTTCTTTGTTACACACAGTACACGTGGGTGGTTCTGTCAGAGTGCTCTGGGATTCATCGTGATTTTGGGAGCACCTCGGTCATGTCACTGCACGGTGGCAATAGCGTCCTCTTTGAAGGGAAAGACTCGGAAGCGTACATGATCAATGGCTCTGAGCTTTCGAATATCTGTAATTTTAACATGATGCTCAGTCATCAGTTGTATCAGGGCTGTTTCCTGTCGGTGTCCGGTGGGTAGGCTCATCGTGAGTCGTCGAATTAATATGAACCCCAAGAGGTTCTCTTCGAGGTCTCTGGCTACTTCTCTGAGGTCGGTGTCCAAGTCGAACCCATATAGGACCCATTTTTTAGACCTTTTCGTGCGGCGGGGGGCAAGGTGTAAAATTAAACTATTGCCATTCTGATCATTAGTTGGATAGCCTTCTCATGCTCCTCCTCAGTTTCGAGGTAGAGGTGGGTCTCTTGTCTGGAGTTATTAATAGTAAACCTCTTTATTCCAATCATCGCCAGCTTGTCTTCGAAGACAGCTGTGCTATGGCGGGGAAATGATGAGTGGTGGCGGACGTCTCTCTATGGGTCGCTGCTGGCCTGATGATGAGGCAAGAAAACGGTTGTGGACCAGTGTGGGATTTGCATCTGCACTTTCCACGACGCGTCTCTCCTTGTAGGCATGTTTAGCCTGGGGTACCATTTCGCATCCATCCTCCAGAGTCCTCTTAGCACCCTTGTTCTCTTGGGGGTCTTCCGACATGCTTACATCATCCTCTTGGTCCTCAAATGATCCAGTCGGAGAGAGGGGGGACAATTGAACGTGGCCACTGCTTCCTGATTCAGCCATGTCGTAGTGGTAGCCCATCGGCTACAAGTCTTAACACTCTTGTCCATTTCATCTAACTAACTTCTGTCTTAGGTCGGGCACTGAAGGCAAAAATATCACTTCGCGCACAAGTCACTTAAAAGTATATAGCACTAACCTGTGTTCCAAGAGTCTCAGGAGGTGTCTGCAACTGGAACATCTAGAAACACGAAGTGAGCACAAGCTGGATGAACGGTGACAGCAACAGTAGATCCGTACTACAATAGGTCCTCCTATTGATATGACGAGGAAATCTCGTGCCTATTGAAGGTTTTTTTAAATGCAGAAGTTTATGTTATTTTAAGTCAAAAATTCTCCGTTAATTTATTACATTTCCAATTGTTTGAACATATACCAATAAATCGGGAGGGGAGTGCTAGGATCATCTGAATTTCTTCTTTACCCTTCATAAGAGAAGTAAACAAAAGCTTGTTGTTTGGGAGTTCATCATACTGAGTGTGAAAAGAAATATGTAGAATTTTACACTAATAGATGAAACATTTTTTTCTATGAATCTTGGATTTTACATCGGTACTGACATTACAATATGCTGTTCAAATAGCCACTGTTATATCCAATGATATTACCAAAATAATTAGCGAAGAGTCTTGTTAATTGTCATTCCAAGCGCTCATTTCTTTAGATAATGCTCTGACTAAAGCAGTGATTTATGGGTATATATTGTGTACATCTGAAAAAAAAAATGCTGATCCCGAAACTCACAATATCTCACTATAACAGTAATGACCACAGTATCATATATATTACGGTATACATTCATTTTACGGTTAGACAATAAATGTTAAGATCAGAAAAAAACCGGCAACAAACCAAATATGTTGGTGGAAAAAATATATAATCCAAGAAAGGACTACAAAACAAAAAAATAAATAAATAAATATGAAGGTAAGGTTAAAAAGGGGAGAATTTGCCGGATAGAGGCGGTGTGTGGTGGAGGGTGCTTGACAAAGTTTCACTGAAACAGCCTTTGAGTGAGGGTCTTTAATCTTCCAGCCTGCCAGTTCAGAACATCTGATACAGGGTCTATCTTCTACCGAATTTACTTAACCACCATTCATGTCTCTCCCAATTTAATAGCTCTTCATTCTCAAATTTGTTTTTGTATTTTATAACTCCTCTTCCGATCAGTTGAAAATAAAATAAATGAAAAAGAGGTTACGCCAATTTTTTTTATATTGAACAGTTATTACTCTTTTTGTATATTTATACAAAATATACCTTCTTAATTAGTTAGGAACAAAAGTAACCGCTGGATATTATTGAAAAACTCCAAACCAAATGAAAAAATTAGAAACCACATCTTAACCTAAGTAAAAATCTGTAGTTATTTACTCACTATTTTTTTTTAAAAATATTAAATAGATTAGATAAATGATGGCCATACATTGTTATTTCATAATACATCTAATTTTATAAGCAGGCTGACGGGCTCAGTCTGAGAGAACCCTAATGAACCCCAAATCATTGTTTTAATATTTTAATCAGGAATTAATCCAAGTCCTTAACCTAATATGTTGCGTTTCAAATTACTTTTATTGTAATTGATTGTCAACTGACAATCGCGATGACATCCCTATTTCAAACTGACAGCCCTTGACTAAGCCCTACAAAGTGGAAGGAAACGTTAGGTAACAATTAATAGTTTTCTTTTACTATTTTGATAACTGTATTGACCGACACCCGGACTATCTTCCAACAAAATACTTCATAGGTCAATTATCTTCTTCCAATATGTTACTAATAAACAGTTTTTCTGTAATTGTTGTACATTTCTTAATCGCCACCTAATGCTGGACCATCTTACAACAATTAGTTACATACAGTTAACCATTATCCTTCCACAATAAATCACTTTTAATAGTTTCAATTTCTAGAGGTTTTAATAAAATAATAATTAACGACTGAAATTGTTGGAAAAATTTATTTTTTTTGTCCTTTATATAAATCGAGCATATTTATTGATACGGCATAGTTGAATGGAGAGAATATTTGAAAACAATAGTGGCAGATTATTAGCGTCGAATCGTAAAGCTTAATTTTTCAAGGACCTCTATGGGAAATAAGAAAACACAGAGAGCAAGATTAGGTACAAATTTTGCATCAACCTCTTCGTTGAAAAGTTGTAAGTAAGAAGACTCTTTAAAAGCTGTTCCCCCGGAAATAGGAAATGGAGAAGAGTAATGCAAAAACGGAGGTGATGCTTTGCCACTCAATATTTCCTGTTTTCTTTTCTTACTTCAACTTTTTTTTTTCTATATTGTTACGGTACCAGGTTCATCCTTACAATTGACCCAAAAGCCCAAATTTTTTAACTGATCTAAACCCAAAAATGTATTTCTTTGGCAACGCTCTAAAACCCTGTAATTTATTCAATTATTTTCATTTCATTTACAATTAATTTTCTTTAATTCTGATGGTCTATTAAACCAAATCTAAGTATCAGCATATTCAAAATGGTGTAACGTCTGGCATTCAGTTGTAAGTGTTGCTCCATATACGAGTACATATTTTCTTGTATTTAGTATTTATAAAAAAAAAAAAATACAGACAAATCATTTTTTTTTTTATCTGATTATATTGGAAATTCGAAAGTATAATCTCTGCATTTTTTACTCGAAAGAACTGGTGGTCTTAATTTTTTTATTGACAATGTAAAATAGACAGAAAATTAAAATATATTTCATTGCAACAAAACTAACCACCATTTAGTGTTCAGTTATGTCACCATCTTTATATTTAATTTCCCAATTATTACGGTCTGCCTCACTACAGCTAGGTTTACCAGTTTGTGTTTATTTCCCACAAAGCTCTCAGATATATATCAAACACAAACCGACGTCAGAGATTAATTATTAACGGTAATTAAGCGCTGAAAACAGGACAAATATTTTAATAGCGGATTAAATAAAGGACCTAAGGGCGGTGTATTGGTGTAGGGGTTACAGAGAAAAGGCTGGGTTAAACCTTTAAAATCGTGAGCCTCTTCAAAAAGATCCCTCCTTTCATGAATAAAAAACCTGGCGGGAGGTTTGGCCCTTAGGATAAAACAGCCCGGTCCCAGGGCAACAGGATATTTTAATTCTCTCTGTTTTACTTTTCCCTGCTTCCACGCCCTTTCTATTATCTCAGTAATAATTATCATCTTCGTCCAACTTGTAATTGTTTGAGGGACAAATATTATATATTCTGATTTACTTATAGGAAGAATTGTGTTTTCTCCTATTCACAATTTCAATTATTTAATAAAAATTAAACCAGAAACTGAGCCTAATTTGCCACAAATCACATTTCAGGGTTTTATAAAAAAAATCCAATAAACCTCTAGCCTTAATGATAACAATAACTCCCCTTCTTAAAACATTTAAAATAAATTTATTAACAATTAGACTAATGCTATAAATTAATATACAAATAGAATACATCTATACGTCGGACAAAACTTCAAGACAATTTGTGTTGGGTAAAAACTATAAGCTGTCCGTATTTTCGTTAGTATGTTTACATATTAAGCAAAAATATGTCATGTTCATATCTATTATACTAAGCATTGCTATTTATATAGATCATATTATGAAAATATTAATTGAAAACTTAAAAAATTGTCGATTACAATTATAACTTACTATTTTACTAAGCTTATTGGTGTGAAAACTATTAAATAAATCATTTTTTATAAGGAAATAAAGCTTATATTAGTTTTTCGATATTTTTTTTGCTCACAATCTTCGCCTTACTTGGGCTTTCTATAAAGTCACAAAAATTCCAATTACTTCAGGCTGGTGCCACTAATCAAATTTAGGAGAGGTTTAGGAGCGCCATTTAACCTGCAACAAATAATATGAATTGTACCTTCATAAACCAATAAGAAATTAGAACCGGAGATATATCATAAAATTTTTAGGAAAAGTTTCATTATATAATTGCTTTTTATTCTATAAAATCTAAAATATGTTGGAATGACTTGAAAAAGCGAAAATTTAGTTTTTCAGCAGTCTTAGTTACATTGGATTTGGACTACATTATATGGAATGTTTAATTCGTGAACGCGAGACATTGGAAGAAAAGAAAATATATATATTTTTTAAATTATTCATTTATTGTAATTTACAACTGTACAAAATAATACAATAAGTAAATATGTAGTATGTTTCATATACACTTGAAAATCTTGGGAAGGAACCACCCATTGGTGGTACTTCAAACATTAATTTAAACTAGAAGGTCCCGTGGCCATCTTCTTTTCAGATACCACGGAGGATTATCAGGGATTGTTAAGGATGAAAGATTAAGAATTAATGGGTTAGGATGGTTAAGGAGTTTGGAATAAAAGACGCATATCTGTTTTGGGTCAAATCTGCAACGAATGGGATGTTAAGGTCTTTATGAATGAGTTTATTTGTGACGTAATAAGGACCATCAAGGATTTTACGTAGGATTTTGGATTGTAACGATTGGATGCGGGAAGAATTTGATGGTTTGGTGGAGCCCCAGATCTCAATTCCATACGTCCAAATTGGTCTGATTATTGTAGTGTATACTAATTTTTTGTAATGAATGGGAAGTTTAGAGCGTTTGTCAAGTAAGTGTTGTAGCAATCGGAATCTACAAGCAGTTTCTTATCGTTTCAGTCTTGTGTGTGGATTCGAAGTAAGTCTCTTGTCAAGATGGAGTCCTAAGTATCGAATCTGTTCAACAGGTGTTAGTGGTGTATCTAGAAAGGATACTGTAGGACAGAAGGGCAGAGGCTTACGACGGAGAGTAAAGGTGATCTGGTGGGATTTTTCAGGATTTATTTTGATTCTCCAGTTTTTACACCATTCTTCAATAGATGTTATGTGTCCCTGTAGTGTTTGTGATGCATTAGTTGGGTCGTTGTTTACAGAAAGTGTACATGTGTCATCAGCGTATGTTGTTAGCACTGTGTTAGGGTGGGTTGGGATGTCAGCTGTATAAACCGTATAAAGAATGGGACCTAAGATACTACCTTGAGGAACACCGGCGGACTGGGAAAAGAGAGATGAGTAGGCTAGGTTATGATTTACTTTAAAGGTTCTATCAGTGAGGTAGGAGCGGATTATAAGGAAATATGTTGGGGGTAGGAATTGACGAAGTTTATAGAGCAGACCTGGATGCCAGACTCGATCAAAAGCTTGTTCAACATCGAAAAAAAAAATATATTCTCAAAAATCCAACCCCTAAAATTTCTAATTTTTGTTTTATAGGAAAATTCGTATTTAAGAATTTCAAGAGACGTCAAACGAATCTGACTTTGTTTTTCTTAAGCAAAATAGTTTTGGTATACTTCGCTGAAAGTGACTTTTGGTTTTTGCACGCTTATTTAATACAATAAATATGAAAACATCTTTTTTATCTATCTACATAAAAAAAAAAAAACATGAATCGATTGGTATATAATAACACTAAATACCTGCCGATCAAAGGCGTCAAACGACAATATAAAAGCTGGAAGATCGTTGATTAGCCGTGTATAACAATAAAATGAAGTTTGTCTGGCTAGCTGTCAAAGAAACAACTAGTCATAAAATATTTAATTTTAGCCTACGTTTCGCCCCATGTTTTAGGCCTTTATCAGGGCTAAAATAAAACATTTAAATGAGGTATCAAAGTAAGCAATTAGATAACCAAATTAAAATGAAAAAAATTATTATTTTCCTTTATTCTTGGTTTTATTCCTCTTTTTCCCTTTTTCCATCTTATTAGTGTGTAATGCATTTTTATATTTCTTTTTTATTACTTATTTTCGTTTTCATTAATTTTCTAAAACTTTTTGTTGTTCTGATTTAATTTTTCCTTTTTACTGTACCTCTATTTACTTTCTTTAATTTACATTCTCCTTTTTTATTGAAATTATTATAATTAGCCACAACTTAGATAAATTTTAATTTGGTTATCTATTTGCTTACGCTTTTATTCCTTATTTGCTTTGTATTGTTGTATTGTTTTTTTCTTTTTTAGCGCTGAAACGTGGGAAAAAACGTTGGCTTACATTAAATAGTTTTACGACTATTTGAATTTTTTCATTGATCTCACCGAACTATCTTCCTTTTATAATGATAATATAAAAAATGTTAAAAATTATTTAAACTAATTTTATGGATTGAGGCAAATGCATCAAAACATGTGTTTAGCCAATTTTAGGTTTTTCCAAGCGAGAATTATATTGTATTTACAATGTAATATGTAGTACTTTATACCATAGTAAAGGAAATTGTAATACTACATGTAGGAGGTATATAGATTTTTTTTTTCGGAAAAATAACAAAGTACGAATTTTTTAGCAATACAATTTAATGTATAATTTATTTATTTTTTGTAGTTATATTTTGATATTCGCTTACCGCACTTCTACATATCCTGGGGACAGGATATACCCACAGCACCCTTTTTGAGAACCGCTGGGCAAATAGACAAAACGTTATTAAGAAGATTAAAAATTAATCAAAAATGTATCAAAAGGGCTAAAATTTACCTTGAGTTTATAATATAAGTAATAATAAAATCTTCAATTAGTATTTTTAAAAAAAACTTAGAGATCTGATTTTTGTTTAATTTCATTCTAGGTTTCGTGATCAAAATGAAAGTAAAAAAATAATTTAAAACATAAAAAAATAGAATAATTAAACCATTGAGTAGAGTTGTTAGGATGACATCAAGAGCAAGACGATTAGAAGAGGGACGAGAAAACAGGAGCAGCATAAAGGACCAAAATAAACCGAGACACCCGGACAATCTAGTTTCCTCCAACTTTGTTCATTTCCTCCTCAGCCTCCTCTATCTCTGCCAATTACATTATTATACCATGACCTTACTTGTGCCTCGAGGTTCCTCTTACCAAAATAATACTGTACTCTTCCGTGTCGTTGAATTTAAAGTTGTTATTAATAGTGGAAAAATAAAATATAATATAAAGTATCTAACTATTATTAACTTAATAGATACATAGATTGTAAACGTATTGACTACTTTGGAATACACTAATTCACAAAATAAAATAACATAAAGTATTTAAATGTAATAAAATAGCTGAAATAAAATAACATATTATGCATTATTGAAAAAATCCATATTTTAAGTTAGACATGAAAAAAAATGAGTGACCATTTTCCAAATTCTTAAGCTTTAGTTCTAACATTTTCTGCTTATAAGTCGAACACCTACTAGACTAACTGACCCCAAATGTGGCTGCTACTCACAAGCATTCTCTGTGGTTGTAGTTACTGCTGTAACTGTAAAACAAACTCAGCTGAGAGGCTGAAATGGCATCAGTTCTAAATAGTCTTGTTCTAGAACACCAGAACTCCAAGAACTGGAAAACAACAGCTGAAATCAAATGTGTAAGAATGTGTGCTAACTATAATGATCGCACCAAATGTTCAATTAAAAGTAAAATGGAATCTAAATCTTCTTCAAATAGGTTCAGAATCAGAAAGTTGATGAAGAAAATGAAGTAACCTCTCTTGATACTTTCCGGCATGAATAACTGAAATGCATCGAATAGGTCATGCGACTTTAATGACAATAGTGACAAATTATTTAAGTTACTTAAAGGACTAATTTCTGAGTGGCAGTAAAAAAAACGTACACAAACAGTAGAAGTTAATTTATTAATTACCTTTTATTAGTAACTAATAAATAGTTTTCCACTTCTACTATTTTTTGCCTTTTTTCGACCGCCACCTGAACCATTTGCCTACATAACATTTATGTTATTTTATTTATTTAAATAAATTCCTCGTTGAATTGCATTTTTCTTTAATAAGTAACTTTTTTACTACAAGAAACATTTTTTCTCAAAGTTAAAATCTATACCACTACAACTCATGAAGTGTCAGGGGTTCAGTACTTAGTAAGGAAGTATTGTTACTATACCAACAGTTGTGCAAGCAGGTGATTTGGTCAGAATCATGCTCTACTGCCAGATTATTACCCGATGAAGGGTATCCGATTTATGAGGCTGGGTGGACCCTAGGAGGACTCCAGAATCCACAGGGTTGACTTCACTATTACAGTGATCCAGATAGTAATAGATGTAGTTTCCTATTTTAAATAAATTTTTCTCTATCGATTTTAAATAAACCGATATTTTCATTTATCACTAGTATTATTTGGATTAAAATAAAACTAGAAAGAAAAAATCCATTAATAATACCTCCACTCTTTGATATACTTAGTTGAAAGATATTTTATAAACGATATCAAATTAAATTAAAAAATATTCATTAATGTAAGTTATGAAATGTATTCACAATTAAATTTTATTTTTTACTTCAATAATAAAATTAAATTCTACGAAAATTCAACTATCTTGACTAAATTAAGTAATTTTGAGATCAGGCGTCATTTCGTAGTACCAATAGCCTCATGAAAGCTAACCAGCGCCACAAATACCACTTTTATTGTGTGTATCCATGATTAATATTGAGAAAATTTATAATATAAGCGTGCTATAAACTCTGTATTCCATGCTTTACAACTTCATTTATATGACAATTATTATTTTAAATAACATTTTTTAAATTATAGGTGTGTTAAACCACGAATTAAATTTTCAAAGCTGGACAGGCAACAGATAAAATAATTTATGTAAATAAAATTGAAAATGATTTTACGAATGAATGATTTTGAAAATGAATTTATGACTGAAAATTTAATTCGTGGTTTAACAGAATTAAATTTTCAGTCAAAATTTTTCCAATTTTTGAGCACTGAATCTAAAAATGAACCAAGAAAATGAACCAGTGAGTGATGCAGCCTTCAGATGCTGCAAGTAAAAAAAAACAAACATTTCTATTTTTTATTTTTTTTGCTCCTTGAAATTCGGCTTGAATCAAAAACTGTTGAAAATTTTAATTTCTCATATTTAAGATGCCTAAAGTGTAATAAAATCATTTCCAGCTTTGTCTGAGTCAATCGACACCAAACATCTATTTTAACCGGGCTCCTTGTTGGGCCAATTACACTGAAAAAGTAACTCCGAGCGTACGTCGACATTATCAAACCAACAAGCTATAAGTTTAATTTTCGATAGGACATTAAACTTAAATAACGTTCTCCAATGTTCAAAAGCCCTAAAATGCTTCCTATATAATATTCTATCTATTTATTCATTTAATTTTTTCACATTCAGTATTTGTATAAATATTTAACAGTTTAAGAAATATCATACTTAATATGTTAGCATTCAGAGGAATAAAGCCAATAGATAACAATTCCTTAAAGAGGTTTATTAACTTATTTCATTCTTTAAAATAATTTAAAAAAAGAACAGGCAGCAAAGCTGGAAAGGCAACAGATAAAATAATTTATGTAAATAAAATTGAAAATTATGCTATAGAAATCATGGGTGAAGTGATTAAAAGTTGGCTGATGCTTCCAGTTCTGTATTTGGAATTGTAACTTCCATTAGTGTGATTAAGCGGGGGCTATAACTATTTGTTTTAGATGTAACTTAGATTTCTCTGACAAGTAGTTATAACTTAATTTTTAATGTGATAAAAGAGAAGTTATATCTACCTTCGCATAGTTATAATTTCATTTTTAAGAAGTTTGAGAAGAGCAACAACTTATTTTTTATTTTTATTTTTTTTAAAAAAGGATTTTCTACATCGGCTAATATCGATATCAATTTTACTTCCCAGTCTTTGCATTTAATTATTTAATTTCCTTACGTCATGTCAGTTTCTCATGTTTTCTTCTGAATTGTAGTTTCCAAATTTTGAGCATTTTGGTCATTTGAAGAGTATTGACATCGATCCCTGTGGACCGAGGATAAATTTTTACATAAATATTCCAATATAGTTATACTAATTATTTTTGTCTAATCAAATGATTTTCAGGTGATGCTAATACTACACCATAGCCCCTTTTACGAAATAGACCATTTCAACATAGGTACAAACACATAGTTCCCTACATTTTAATAATTTCACTTTAAGAATAGGATAAAGCTCACGTCATTATTGTTTGGAGTAAGAAGTGGAGTTGCTACAAATGGTGGAGTAGGACTCTACAATTAGACATGCCTATAAATTAAATCAAAACCCAGTATATTATATATATATATATATATATGATTTATGACATTTTTTTCAGATAGTGGATAGAAGTAAATATAATAAATATAAATTATGAGGGCCTGGACTACCTGAATTTAGTCTCCTAGCTTCCTCATCTATTGCTGACCACTCTGGAGGCGGTGGGGATGGAGTCAATGGCAGTGTGAGCTGCTGGGCGGCCGATTCCAGCTCCGTCGGCAGGTCTACCAGCTGCACCCCGAACATCAGCCCTGCTTAGCCATAGCACTGCCTAGGAAACATCAGACTCTTTAGCTAATGAGAAAGAAAACAGACAGAAATAGTAAAAAAAAAAAAAAAATCATCTAATATGTGCTAAAGGAGGTGTACTTATGAGCAGCCAATAAACACTGCATGCATTCCCGATCCTAGAGTAAACAGATTTACAGTATATTTTCGACTATTCTTTTATCAATATATAACTGATATAAATATATAACAGAATTGACATTAGTAGTGTGTTGGAATTCATAGTCTTAGTAGAGCTATTATTATTCAAGTAACAATAAATATTTCAATTTAATATATCGCCATTAGAAAATAATATGAGATTTATATATTGTGACTCATAAGATGAGAGTGAGTTTTACAAAAATAGAAGATGTCTTTAGCTACTTCAGTATACCTAAACAATTGTTTAATCGTACTCTATTTTTAAAATCATTAATAAATATAAAATATCATAAAATAAATAAGAATTGGTCTATTTCTAAAATCTTATTCTTTATAATCGATTTATTCAAAGTATTCTGAGGATTCAGTGACTTGCAATATTTAAACCATACTGTAATCTAATTATGGAACGAAAAAAATAAGCACAAATATCAAGTTCACATTTTATGTCAATCAAATATGAACAGTTATTAAATAAATGTATTTTAAATTTTAGCGGTGATCCACATTTTAATATTGTGTATCAACTAAAGGTGTCACAAAACTATTGTTTATGTAAAATTCGTATTTTGTGTAATTTAGACTCAAATAATCAAAGGCAACAAAATATTTACTTGGTATTATACAGGTATTGAAGAATTAAAAGTTTTTTTTTTCAATATTTGTCGTATTTGCACTTTTACACTAATTATTGCCACAGTTTTTATCTCACTCTTTTCTCCAGAAATATATGTCTCCAAAAAAGGTCTAAAAAAAGTTTGTTTTGCCAAGATTCAAAGGTTAAGGATTTTACATAAACTGAGAAGATACGATAGATGATAAAATCAGGGGTTAATAATTTACCCTGGATTAATATGAGGAGAAAATGAGTGTGGGGTGAGGAAAAATACACAAATTAAAAAAATATATATTTGTGCCGATGTTATAACCTGAATTTCTGCCCTTTATCAGGATTCCTTAGGCAGAGGTTCTGTCTAATGATAATTTGTTGACTTTAGATGACATCTTTGCCTAAGTCACCCTGATGAAGCCCTGAAATTCAGGTCGAAACGTCAGCACAAAAAAAGTTTTGTTTTTATGTGTATTTTTTGCTGACCGCACCCCGACCATCTTTTCTGAGTATAAATAATAAAAATTAGAATCTTAAAAATTATAAAAATGACTGATAATCTTTTTTATTTTCACTTACATACACACAGATTTCTACATATTCACCACAATAAAAACCACTACAGCTTCGATAGACTTGTCCTTAATAATTGGTATTCACCCACATAATAATCAGTTCCTTAAATAGATGTTGCATTGAATCCCTGATACTAGCGTTATTGAATGAAGGCTAACAAGCTGGAAATAAATAACATTGTTATATGTTTTCCCGACTGAGGTCTACAGTAAATGCTTTGATAACTTGAATGCATCTTTAACAATCTCATTGCGATATCAGAAATTACTAAATCAACTAGTCACTATATTATAGAGAAGAAAACATTAGAGAAGGGGTTCTAAACGAGGTTGGAGATACGTAGTAAAAAAGAGGAGCTAGCGCGGAGCCATGTTTGACCCAGTTAGTCGGTAATGAATCTAACCGGCGTGCCCTATCTCCGCTCACATCTTATTTGTTTAGGGCTCTCATTACCATCCTCTGCGCTGTCTTTTTACACCGCCCGTTCTCCTTCTTGTTGACTCGCAGTCTCTATCTTATTTAATAATTCAAATTAAACTCAATTTAAGAATGTACTTGTTTCCTCAAGCTCACCTTTCGTTTGGCTAGAGTCATTTAAGAATGAATTTGTTAAACAGATTGGAGGGGAATAGAAAGATTTTTTTTAACTCTATATGAGAGTTAAATAGACATGGGGTATTTAGAATTACTCAATACTTTGATTGGGGCTTTAATTTAATCTAATATAGAGAGGTTTTAAACTGTTAATGTTAAATATCAGTTCAATATTTTTAATTTATAAAACATAGATATATTTGTAGCTATAACAGTTGTTATAAAGTCATAAAAACTTTTTGGAAGAAGGTAGTTGACCGTATGAAGTAGATGGTAGGAAGATAGTCCGGGTGGCATCAATAATGTAAAATAAAACTATTTATTGTTAACCAAGGTTTCTTATATTACTGTATTACTATATCTTACCTATACTATACCTACTTCGATTATCTGTTCTACTTTTTACACCTACCTCTTTACTATATTTATAACTAATTTTAATGAATTGTCTCCTACAATTTATTTGTCTAGATCTATATTTAGAACCTTTATCACACCAGGTTATATTTATTAGTAACTTTTATCCAGTCAACCTAAATGTATACTTTCTTATATTGTTATTATTTTTTTTTTATGATAGATTTATTTATTGATAGATATTACAATCTGCCACACAGTTGTGGGCAATAGGTAATATTGATGAATAATCTCATACATACTAAAATAAAATAAATAAGTAAAAAAATTAAAAAAAAAAAAATGAAATAAAAAAAACTCTCTTAAAATATATACAAACAAAAGAATAGACAAGTGAACATAATCAGACTATCTGTATGAAAAATAAATAAATAAAATAACATAATGATAAAATAATATATACAATATTTACAGAATCGACCTGAGGATCCCCGAGCCCACTCTATCCCCCACGTGTGAGGGGATATTGTTATTATTAATTCTTTTTTATATACTTGAAATGTTTTTATTTTAATGTCTTTTTTTTTTATTCTAAAATGTTAGTATCTTATTTTTTCATTTAGCCCTGCAGAGTGGGGCGAAACGTAGGTTAATAAATAGTATCCTTTTTACTATTTTGATAACTTTATTGACCGCCATCGGGACTATCTTCCTAAAATAAGAATATTTTTATTTTTATACAATAATATTTGTATTGTATAAAGATAAAAGACGTTTCTTAAACATCAACCCAATTCAAATTTAAATTTTTAACCAAAAAAAAAAACAACATAATAAATGAGGAAGGGAACATAGGAAAGAGAGGTTTTGAGTACCTCTTCACAAAGTAGCCGGTAAGAGAAAAACGCTTAAACACCCAAATAACACACCTATAACTCAAAATCAATTCACAAGCGAATTTTCAACTCTTTGATTAAAAATAATAGAGATCAAAGAAAATAGTTGATACCTCTAAAATACACTTGTCTATCATCAACCCATTATCCATTTTCAACCTTCTAACTCCGTTTGAAGGGCACACCAGTTGAGCAGAACTGCGAGCATTACAATCGTAAAAATAACATTTGGATATGACTACATTTTATTTAATATAACTTTTATTTTATTTCTGCGTATAAATCAAACCTACTTATCTAATTTTGGTTCACCCGATCCAAAGGGGAATGTTAGAGGTAGCCAAATGAGGTGGGAGGGATATATTCAACAGTCATCTTTGAATGAATACATTGAAGTTTTTTAGCTATGAAGAGGATATAAAGAGCCTTTTCATCCACTTCATTGATCTTTAATACACTTGTTAAAATAATAATTACTGCAATACGAATAGCGAAATGTAACCAATAAGATATTCGAAAAGAAAAAAAAATCATTATTAACATCTTAATATTTACAATTTACTGATGCCAGTGAAATTAAATGATAACTTTTTTGTTAGAAATAACAATGTTAAAAATACTACGCTATTCACCTGTTTAAATAATAGAAACATAATGTTTTAAGATTATATTTTTTTGTAAAAAATTCTAAAATAAAACAATCCTTAAAATGGTAGCGTATAAGTTTCACGATTTCACTCTGTTATTTTTTCTTTTACCCACAAATGAAATCAATATACGGAGTATTTTCCTTAAATTAGTCCATACTTATTAATAAACGTTAAGTATCAATTTATAACAAACATGCTTATAATATGAAATGATTGTGTGAAAACGTGAAACTTTATTAAAAGTTATTGCAGTTTAGACAAGTTGGTTTTATTGAACCTTCTCCATACTACTAGTTGCTAGCAATGAGTTTGAACAACTTATAGATTGTTATTTGAAATGTAATTTTGTATTTTAGGGGTTTAATAACCATTAAAATCTAAGAGGAAGATGAACAATGGAGAGGGTGAGCTGTCAGTAAAACTGAAGTAAAAAAACAAAACCTTATGAACAACAAGGGAGTGGCAGCATAGAAGGAGAGAAGTAGATGCCAATCACAGTACATTATAATGAAATGTAATAAAATATTCAGTCCATGTTTCCATCGAAACCCATTATCTTATACCCATTATTCAATCTATCTATACTAGTGCATAAAACTAAATATTATGTTTTGTCTAAATTCTCCAATTTGAAAGATTCTTACTCCAAGTGATAAAAAAAAAAAAATTCTTTAAAGATTAATATTTTTAGTTTTTCGCTGCTCATTCGAACAAAAATTATATTCGTCACCATACCAAACGGTTGACCATGTGGAACATTGTGGTGAATAGTACATTGTAACCACTCTTATTTAAGAAATATTTTATCCAATCTTTTTGAAAATTCATCCACTTTTTATTTTAATGATATACCTATTTTTATATGTATATGTGCAGAAAGGCAGGAGTCAACTTAAGGATGAAAGTTTAACTACTCTTTATGTTATATCAGTTTTTGTTATTGGTCCTTCGGATTTTTCCAAAACAATTTAGATGTCAATTAATGAGATGCACTTAGTAATGTTCTCATCATGTGTATAAAACAGGGACGTATAATCTAAATTATAATTATCTAAATGTTATAAGCACACATGATAATCGATTGCGACAAAATAAATTTAGTTATACATATTTAGTAAGCGATTCGTCTTACCTGTCATCGGGTGCAAATCAAACACACGATATGAGCCATTATTACTTCAATTGAAATCAATTAGGCAATTTGTAAGGAAAATTATTAAATTTGCAGTTTTATGCACGACACATAAAATGGAAGCAAATCGGTCTGAATTTCTAATGCAACAACCGGGCTGGTCAGCAGATCAGAATGCCTGGTTATTTAAAACTTATTTTTGCAGCAGTAGGCACAATTTTATGTAGGTTTTCTGGTACTTCTCAATGCAAAGACTGTTTCGTGCCATAATTTTAGTTTATGATGAACATGCAACTTCCTTTTTTAAATAATGTTTCTAGTAGTGATAGACTAGAAAGAATCAATACAAAAGGAAAATCCTTTCTTTAATTTAAAGTAAAATATACCAATGAGAATAATGAATTGACAGTAATTTTGCTTATCTTTTATTTTTTCACATAGTCCATGAAAAATAATCAGTTTTTATTTCGAAGGATACTTACTGTCTTCTTATATGTTTATATTTCTTCAATAATAAGTTTTAAATAATAGGTAAATAACAAATCGAAAATAATAAACTGTGCTAAAATAATTTGTAACTTTTTTAAAAAGTTTTTAACCAACCCATCCAAAGAATATGATCATAATATTTTATTATAATTATTAATGGACGAAGCTAAAATGCAACTAATAAATATAATGGCAATTCTGGCTACAACTACAGGAAGAAATAAAGAGGAACTGCCTGCAGGAAGTTGTCAAATGTCCCTTAATCATGTTAAGTAAGGGCGAAAGCAAAATGTCAAAAAAGAGAAGAAGGAATCTAACACGCTTGAACTGCTGTAAAATACTCGCTTTATTGCGTTCGCTACATCTCTTATATACCTTCGATCAGCTGATCCCCTCAGTCAGCTGACATCGAAATAACAGCTGACTCAGAACATAACTCCCCCCCACCAGTTTACGAACAATCCTCGTAAAGCAATACTATATAATATAATAACATAGAAAACAAGAACAATAAAGTAAAATTATTTACAATAAAACAAATCCTATATACATATCATTGAAAAAAACTCACAAGTTCCCTTAATAAACGCTAAATACATAATTTAAACTTAATAATAGAACAAGTTCCAAAAATTACAAATTTACAAAAAAACAAAACATAGCATGAAAGAGACAGTATTTACAAAAAATCAATTAATAACAATCTTAAAACAAAACCATAAATAGAATAAGTAACTAAATTTTCTGTAATACAATGTAGTAAGAGAACACTTCAGTTTTTACATAGTCATTGCCGGAAGTTATAATTCCTCAATATGGACAGTTTTCCTCTTTTTGGGTTGTCTGATACTTCCTATTGTTACAATATTGTGTTCCCTTATAATAATCACCCTGAATGGACCCTCGTATCGCTGTATCTCTATACCCCTATTAGATCCTAACTTCCTATATACGACTGTCTCGATTTTGTTTGCTCTCATCCTATCTATGACCTTTAAATTCTCCCGAGTTAACTTCCTGGATTTTTCCTTTTCCATTCTTCCCCGGGCCTTTTCCCATAACTTTCTTCGAGCAACAAGGTTGTTGTGTATTTTTTTGTCGTTTGCTGCCGTGCACTTATAGTCCTGCTGGTGTCCTCGAAGCCCAATGAGAACCTCAAAAGGTGAGAACCCCGTAACTGTATGTACAGAATGATTGTATGCCAAAATCACCAAAGGCATTGCCATGACCGGTTCCAGTCCCTGGTCAACCTGATATAGTCGAAGATGGTCACCCAATGTGACATGAAGCCGCTCAATGATTTAGAGCCGCTCAATCACCCTACTCTTAGGGTGCCCTGGTGTGTTGAGATGCCATATTACGTCAAGGTCCTGAACCTTCAGTTCCACCATATCTGCTGGTCTTCCTTCATCCGAGCTCTCGTTAGACGAAGTTCCTCCCTATCCCCTTCATCCTCCACATTCTGTTCTTCTTCCTCACCCGGTGCCCACTCCCGCAGGAATTGTCTAGACGGTTCTTCGGGTTCCTCTTCTACTGCATTTACAGTAATTGCTCGAGACAACCAATCGACTACGACATTATCTTTTCCTGGTTTATAGATTATTTCTAAGTTATATTGTGCCAGGAGCTCCTTCCAACGCGTAATCCTAGCCGAATATTCCTTCAACTTCCCCACCCATTGAAGAGGCCTATAGTCAGTGTGTATCCTAAACCGTCTGCCAAATACATAGGGCCTAAAGTGGTCAACAGCCCACACTATCCCCAGGAGGTCTCGTTCCAGTGCGCTGTATCTGGTCTCCGTCTCTGTTAGGCGCCTGCTAGCATATGCCACTGGGTGATCTCCCCCTTTACCATCCTGAGACAACACCGCTCCCAAAGCAAACTCACTCGCATCTGTAGTGATAGTGAATTGCCGAGTGAAGTCTGGGAAAGCAAGCACCGGCTCCTGCTGCAGCTTCTCCATCCACCGCCTTATATTGTCTTCCACCAGCGGAGTGATGATCACCTGCCTACCATTCTTCAGAAGGTTGTTGAGTGGGACGAGGTACTCAGCCATTTCTGGAACAAATCTCCGTTCTAATAATAATAATTTAATTTTCCCAGCAACCTTCCAACTCCCTTCACATCCCATTTTCCCTATCGCTGAGGCTTTATCTGCATCGGGCTTAACTCCTTCCCTGGAAATCGTGTGGCCCAAAAAATTTATT
>NW_027105848.1:348138-350386 GCF_000696795.3 Halyomorpha halys
TTATCGGCCAAGACTCCCACTCAATAATTATTCCCTGGCGTTTTAAACTTTGAAGCTCTTCCCTAATGTGGTGGCGTAGCACCTGCAGGTACCTCCTCCCACATAAGTGACCTTGTCTTGTTTCAGTGTGATCTCATGTACCGTCTTCCCAGTTGCCCCAAGCATGTCTTCTTCTTTAAAAAAATATCTTTATATTCCCACTTAAGCCTCTGCCTCCAGTCCTCGGCCTGATTAATTGCTCCGACCTCAGTTTTCTTCTGTCGATCACAGTTGTACATTTTACCCCCCAACATAATTCTACAATTTCCCTTGATATTCTTAACCCAAACACCCACCTTCCCTAGTAGGTCACACCCCACAATCACTCTGTATTCCTTCGGCATACTCCCTACGATATGTACCGGCAAGTTATATCTACTAAACCCCACCGGGTCAAACTTATCTCTACCTCCCCCTCTACCACACAAGGGCCACCCAGTGTGATTAATTAACATTGACATTTCTGAATCTTGGGTGTCCTATCTCAATCACACAGCTTTTGCAAGACTTCACAGAACATGATGGTGTTGGAACTGCCGGTGTCCACCAGGCACCTCACTCCAGCTATCTCTATTATAGGCAGACCGCCGCTCTTTTCTCTCACATTATAATTAAGCAGTGTGCGGTCGCCTCTGCGCTGACAAACTCTTCAGATGCCTCGCGTCTTCCTCTCTCCAGTCCACCGTCTCCATTCTCCTCCATTCCATCGCTTCCATCCTCTTGTTTCTACCTTCTCCTCTAGACAACCTCGGTTCCTTGGTTCCTAGACTTCATCTTCTGTCTCTGATGCTCCTGATGCTTGCGTAGATTCAACTGAAGATCTACTGAACCTACGGTGGCCTCTCTGTATCTGTTGGGCGTTGATCTCCATTGGTTCGCCCCGGCCCACATCTCTTCTTCGGTACAAATATGGGCACTGTTTGGCTATGTGCCCCTCATTGCCACATTCAAAGCACCTCGTGCGTGGGCAATGCGCCACTAAATGTCCAATTTTACAACATCCGTGACACTTGTGGTCCTCCCGCCGACTATTGTTTCTGGGTTTAACTTCTTCTATTTTCTCGGTCCATAGCTCTCTCTCTTTTACCATTCCCATGTTCTCTCCTTCTCCAAGGGTTGGGCATGTTTCTTGGCCGTTGGTATTCTATCCGAGTCCACCCTGGTTCTTCTACTTCCATTCGGGCCTCTACCTCTCTAACGCTTGCTTTTATGCGATCTTGGGCTATTTACACAAACGAGCGCTCTCTCGGAAATCCTTCCTTCTTCCCTAGCTCGTTTGCCAACTGTATCTTTAGTACCAGGGATGAGAATTGCATCCGGCCCTGTACCTGAATTGTTTCCATCATTTCGCTCGGTTTATCTTGAATTCTGTTAAATAGTGCCAAGAGTTCCGCGGCATATTGCCTACTAGACTGTTTCGGTTTCTTTGTCTCTCGGATCATCATAAATATGTCTTCCTCTGGGTCCCACCGTCCTCCTCCAAACGCCTTCTTTAATCCCTCCTTGATAACTCTCCAAGGGGTCTCTTCGTCAGCCTGAATCTGATTTAGGATGCTCTTCTTGACTCTGCAGACGACCGCTGCTTTTAAAGCCTCCGCATCTTCACTATCGAGTAGACTTTCGATAGACTTTACTTCAATTCGGCTTATTAGTCGGTCACCCCCTTTTATAATTCTCCTGTTTCTCCAGTAAATCGTTCGAGGTCAGAAACGGCCTTCCTCAAGTCTTAGGCAGTTGCTGTGCGTACTTTTACCCACTCAAGTGTTGTGGCGTGGGCTCCCGCTAGGGAAACTTCCGGTAGAGGGGCATGCTCCGGGGGTGGAGGAGTCACGTCCATGGTTGGTGGGTTTCGATTCCCATTTTGATTTAAAGCTTCCAAGTTCATGACCGCTTGTCTGACGAGACTATTGGCAGCCATCATTTTTAAATGAGAGAATAGAAAAAAAATTGAAAGCTGTGAAAACTACGATAAAAAAAAATCTTCTTTAAAGTAAATATTACTCCGGTAGTTAAAGTCCCGGGTTTCCGCACCAGTTAAGTAAGGGCGAAAGCAAATTGTCAGAAAAGAGAAGAAGGAATAAGATCTAACACGCTTGAACTGCCGTAAAATACTCGCTTTATTATATTCGCTACATCTCTTACATACCTTCGATCAGCTGATCCCCTCAGCCAGCTGACATCGAAATAACAGCTGACTCAGAACATAACT
>NW_027105848.1:350557-352910 GCF_000696795.3 Halyomorpha halys
ATATATATTATTTACCAAAGTTTCAAAGCTGTATCATGACTTAAGCTGGCGATGAATCCAATATAAATAATATAATTACCAATAATAAGAAACATCTGTGATAAATCAGATCTGGAATTTAATGAATGTTAAGAAGTCCATGTTCAGCGTCATTTATCTAATTATTAAAATCCTTTAGGGTTATATTGATGGATTTGAAAATTCAGTCATTGCGTTAGATTATATCTAGATATTAGATTTACTTTAATGAATACTAATCCTGAGTATTCCTTCTTTAAGCTGTATAATATTAATAATAGTATATAATACTAACAAATGTAAAAGTCGTAACCGCTAGAGAACTACATATCACTCAGAACGTTCTGCTGTGATACACTTTGAGACGAATTTCGTTGCACACGACAAAAACTGATACACTGCAAACAATATCTGACCTACTGAGTGCTACGTAGAAGGTGAATGCGACGTTATCTGCTTCTTCACTACAAAATACTCTCCAAGGAGTTCACAGGCTTCGTACCTTTTACACAAGTTCTTGTAGAATGACGAGAGAATGATCCTCCAAAATAGCTTTTAACTCCTTGAAGGTCTCAGTTCAATCAAGAGGACATCCAGCCTGTTTCTAATGGAATGATACTTGGAGCTGTGAAAGAATTCTCCTATTTGCAAATAATTGTTTTTTTTAATTTATTTATTTATTGCTATTTACTACTTTACATTATAATACATTTAGTAAATTTGATATTCGTTAGTATGGAATGTAACAGGCGTGTAGAGAAACTTGGCAAAAATTGGCAGCACTCTAATGGAGTTTTACATTAGCAGACATCGTGGCCATCTTCTTTCCAGGCGCCTCAGAGGATTATCACGAATGGAAGAGGAAGAGGGCTAGAAATGAGTGGGTATGAGTGGTTAGGGAGTTTGTAATGGAAGGAATGTTATCTGGTTCGGGCTAGATCGGTTACATATGGAACATTAAGATCTTTTTGTATAATTTTATTTGTGACAAAGTAAGGAGCAATCAGGATTTTACGAAGGATTTTAGATTGCAAGGATTGAATACGAGAGGAATTCGAATGTTTCATGGAGCCCCAAAGCTATCAACTCCGTATGTCCTTATTGACCTTATTACAGTCGTGTAGATCAATCTTTTGTAATGAATTGGGAGTTTCGACTGTTTGTCTAGTAAGTGCTGTAATAGTCGAAATTGACAAGAAGTTTCCAGTTTTTTTCAGTCTTGTGTGAGGATGCTTTCAATTGAAGCAGGGATGTAATGCTGGGGTAAGGATGAGAGGCTTTAGGTGGGAGGGTCATTTGCAGCGGAATATTTAGTTCTGCTTAAATAAATTCAAGGTGAATTGGGTCAAGGGTATTAGGTTGTGGAATAAAGGTTTTAGAAAGATGTTGTTCGAATGTTTGTGATTTTCTTCATCAGTTCTGGTCCAGGTTTGGGATTCGGTGAGAAGTGAGTGGTTAAAGTACTTGAAATTCAACAGATTTTTGTTGACAAAAATGGAGTTACAAACTCCATAATGATTTCTCAATAGTTGTAAGATTTTTAGTTAAGTTAATTAAATTTTGAATTTTGTATTTTCTGATTTCTAGTTTTAGTTTGTTGATCAATTTGGTGTAATACGTTTTGTCAGTTGAATATCTGGTTTTATGCCACTTCGATCTTGCTCTGCGTTTTCCCCTTAATGAGATACAAATATGCCGTGGAAAGTTATTTTGGTTATTTCTATTGATCATATTATCCTATGTTTTGTCAGTTATACTTATTCTTATTGATGATGCGAGTTTTTCAATAGCTTCGTCAATGCCGCGTTGAATAGTTTGACCTAGGATTAGTAAAAAAACAAAAAGAAACCATTTTTTCTATTTATATAAAGTGAAAATCAGCGATATGGAAAATCATGAGATTGTTGCCTTTCAATTCAAATCAATCAGAATTTATCAGCAGTTATCCACAAGGGAACGGTCTTACTCTCCTAGGAAAACAGAAAGGAAAAATTATTTGAGTTCTAGTTAAAATACAATGTTCCGAAATGTTGTCACATACCTTCTTCTATTACAGCACATGAGATTATTTTCACAACACTGGTAGTAGAAAGTGCAGCAAGTCCTTAGAGTGCAGTGTCTTTGGTTGTATTGAGGAACTTTAAAAATAAAAAAATATCTCACAAATATGCTAGGAAAATTAAGATTGAATTTGAATTGCCCGAGTTTTAAATTGTAAATAAGATTGTTTTTTCTGTATTTCAATACAAATTCAATGTTAAATGCGAAGCAGATAGGGTGTATTAAGTTAATGCAACATACGGAAGATGGACGACCGAAACATTAAGATATATAT
>NW_027105848.1:353000-355459 GCF_000696795.3 Halyomorpha halys
TATATAAATAAAATAAAATATTGAAATTTTCCCGAAAGACCTTTTCGACTAAGGATAGCAGTAAGTATTAGTCAACTTACTCTTGACTCATTTTTTTTATGTATTAGAAAAGAACAACGATTTCGGCTGTAACGTCCCTAGTAACATTTTAGCACAGAATTTCACGTTTTTGATTAAATAAAAGGGAATATCGAACGTTAGCGTAGCACACAAAAACGTTATTCAAAAATATGAGCCTCAGTTATAGGTCTCCTTAAAATTCTTTTAAAATAAGAAATATAGTCCGTCTCATTACAACTTACTGCAACAAAACTTTTATCCAGTTAAAATAATAACTCCTCTTCTATATCATTGAGTTATGATACTAACATCCTACAATACTGTTATCTTCATCTTGGTCCAAATCAGAAGCCGTTGTCAAAACGAAGAACACCATGACTAAAAGAATAAAAATGAACTTCATGGTATACAGATGTAGAACTATTTGTCACAAGAAAGATAAGATTCATCTTTATAAGTCGTAGATACCTGGATTTGGGGATTAAAAAAATAATCTAGATTAAGAAAATATTCTTTTGATCTGATATTAGCTCTTGGATCTTATAATTCTATGGCATTCCTATGAATGGATTTCATATGGTCTTATACTTATTTACTGAGTGTTTTTCTAATCGAAGTATTAAAAAAAGTAATGGACAGTTATTTCAATACATTTATTTATTGATAAATATTACAATCTGTCACAACGTTGACCAGTAGGTAATAGTGATAACTGACCACATCCATACTAAAAAAAATAAATAAATAAAAAATAACATGAAATGAAATAATAATAAAATAAATACATGAAAAAAAATCTCATGTGCTGTAATAGAAGAAGGTATGTGACAACATTTCGGAACATTGTATTTTAACTAGAACTCAAATAATTGTTCCTTTCTGTTTTCCTAGGAGAGTAAGACCGTTCCCTTGTGGATAACTGCTGATAAATTCTGATTGATTTGAATTGAAAGGCAACAATCTCATGATTTTCCATATCGCTGAATTTCACTTTATATAAATAGAAAAAATCGTTTCTTTTTGTTTTTTTACTAATCCTAGGTCAAACTATTCAACACGGCATTGACGAAGCTATTGAAAAACTCGCATCATCAATAAGAATAAGTATAACTGACAAAACATAGGATAATATGATCAATAGAAATAACCAAAATAACTTTCCACGGCATATTTGTATCTCAATAAGGGAAAAACGCAGAGCAAGATCGAAGTGGTATAAAACCAGATATTCAACTGACAAAACGTATTACACCAAATTGATCAACAAACTAAAACTATAAATCAGAAAATTCAAAATTTAATTAACTTAACTAAAAATCTTACAACTATTGAGAAATCATTATGGAGGAATGCCAAAAATCTGTTGAATTTCAAATACTTTAACCACTCACTTCTCACCGAATCCCAAACCTGGACCAGAACTGATGAAGAAAATCACAAACATTCGAACAACATCTTTCTAAAACCTTTATTCCACAACCTAATACCCTTGACCCAATTCACCTTGAATTTATTTAAGCAGAACTAAATATTCCGCTGCAAATGACCCTCCCACCTAAAGCCTCTCATCCTTACCCCAGCATTACATCCCTGCTTCAATTGAAAGCATCCTCACACAAGACTGAAAAAAACTGGAAACTTCTTGTCAATTTCGACTTTTACAGCACTTACTGGACAAACAGTCGAAACTTCCAATTCATTACAAAAGATTGATCTACACAACTGTAATAAGTTCAATAAGGACATACGGAGTTGATAGCTTTGGGGCTCCATGAAACATTCGAATTCCTCTTGTATTCAATCCTTGCAATCTAAAATCCTTTGTAAAATCCTGATTGCTCCTTACTTTGTCCCAAATAAAATTATACAAAAAGATCTTAATGTTCCATATGTAACCGATCTAGCCCGAACCAGATAACATTCCTTCCATTACAGACACCCTAACCACTCATACCCACTAATTTCTAGCCCTCTTCCTCTTCCATTCCTGATAATCCTCTGAGGCGCCTGGAAAGAAGATGGCCATGAGATCTGCTAATGTAAAACTCCATTAGAGTGCTGCCAATGGGTAGTTTCTCTACACGCCTGTAACATTCCATATTAACGAAGATCAAATTTACTAAATTTATTATAATGTAAAGTAGTAAATAGCAATAAATAAATAAATTAAAAAAAACAATTATTTGCAAATAGGAAAATTCTTTCACAGCTCCAAGTATCATTCCATTAGAAATAGGTTGGATGTCCTCTTGATTGAACTGAGACCTTCAAGGAGTTAAAAGCCATTTTGGAGGATCATTCTCTCGTCATTCCACAAGAACTTTGTAAAAGGTACGAAGCCTGTGAACTCCTTGGATAGTATTTTGTAGTGAACCAAAAGTATTTGTAGTGGCGGGGGG
>NW_027105848.1:357709-364639 GCF_000696795.3 Halyomorpha halys
TGAACTGCTGTAACATACTAACTTTATTGGGTTCGGTACATCTCTTTATATACATGCAATCAGCTGATCTCCTTAGTCAGCTGACATAGAAGTAACAGCTGACAAAGGCTGTAACTTATATACATATATATAAGCTGATCTGCTGATCTGCCAGAACAGCTGACCGATTGTATATACAGAGACAGACAGGCTCCGCAAATAGATCAGTCTATGAGAGTACATCAAGCGTTTCATTTCGCACACCTCTCTTTCTTATTATTTTTAGTTTCACTCCAGTAAAAGACAACTGGTGCCGAAACCCGGGAACTTTAGATACAGAGTATATGGAGTAATTTTCAGTCTAAAAGAAATTTTTTTTTCATTTTTCTCTTTGACTTATGACCAGTGATGGAATAGTGAGAAGAGCAGTTCTGAACCTGGAGAATATGAACCAAAACAACCTACCTCAAGTTGCAGCCAACCAAACTTAAGCAACAGGTAACCCACCTCCGGAGGTAATTCAGCTAATACCAGAAGTCTCTTTACCGCAATTTCATGCCACGACGCTAGAATGGATTAAGGTCCGTTCGGCAACTGCCCAGGACGTGAGGAAGGTGGTGTCGAACCTCCAATAATTCTCCGGAGAGAATGGAGAATTAAGTCATTTTTTAAAAGGGGGCGATCGCCTAATGGTGCAAATAATAGCGAAGATGCCGGAAGATCTGCTAGATAGTGAGTAGGGTTTATACAAAAACCGATATTTTAGAAAACCGATTTTCGAATAGTAATTTCTCCAGAAAACCGAATTTTTATAAAAAAATGTTTTACTCGAATATTTTGTAATTCGAACAAAAATTTTAACAGAAAATGTAGAGTGATTAAAAGCAGTTTTTGACTGAAATTGTTTACTGTTCAATTTTATTGATAGTAAAATTTTTTTATGCAATTTAGTAGAACAAAGAAATAATAATTGACCAGGATTAAATAACATTAAAAACAATTATTCGTTGTTTATGCATAATTTTCACATATAAGGATGTAAATATTTTTATAATAGTGAAACGAGTTATTCAGCAAAGGGTTCAAATATATAAAAACAATATATTTTCATATTTGTATAATAACCATATTATTTTTTTTTAAAAAACATTGTTATTAGATGCAGATGGATACTTATTAAAAGCAATTAGAAAATATATAGCTGTGTATTATATAATGTAAATTATAATCAAAGCTGAAAGACAAGAGTAAATAAAGTTTATGCATACATACTTATTAAAATCAATTTTAGTTTTAAAGATAATTAAGCGAAGGACCGAGTAATTCTATTTCGGGCAATTTTAATACAAATTTAAATATTCTATTTATTTTTTTGTTTAATGAAATATGATTTCAGAAAACAGAGGACGTCTATCGATTTGCTATTTAGCCGTGTCCTTAGTTTATTCACAAAATTCTCCGAAATAGAAAATACCCTCTCACTTGTAACCGAACTAGACTTAATCGTTTTTAAAGCCTGATATAATAATTCTAAATTTTTTGTCCTTTTATTTGTGGTTTCCAGAGCCAAAAACTCCTTTCTTAGAGTTTGAGTAGAGGAAGTCACTTCTTCCGGTTCCTTTAAATATTTAATAATTGCCACTTCCATAGCATTTTTCAATAAAACATTGTCTGGCTCTTGAATATCGCTTTCATCACGTTTTTGAATATCACATTCTTCCCTTGTAGAGTAATCTTTACATAATCTTGATAATATTGCCCGCGAACCAGATTCTTTGAATGTAGGAGAGAGGGACATATAGCCCAACAGTGTCCCTTAAAGAATCGGTGGAGAGAGCAGAATCAGCCTGAACCCACGGAGATAAACGCATAGAGATTATGGAGAAGGAAAATCTAGCGAAGGACGAATGGATCCGCGAGTGAAGCCACGGAATGGTCCGAGACCTCGGAGACAGAAAATGAAGCAGGAGACGCTGGACAGGAGAACGACCAGCAAGAAAAGAGAAGGACCTGGAGAAGAACCGGAGAAACTGCTAGGAGACGAGGAAAGCTTTGAGGAGTCTGCTCATGGAGAAACGACCGCACGTTGGAGACCATCATGTGAGAGGAGAGCACGGCGGTTTGCCTATTATGCGAGGGAAGAGAGGAGTAAGCTGTCTGGTGGACACTGGAAGCTCAAACACAATCGTCTGCCGAGAGGCCCTTGACAGATTGAGTGATGGAGAGAGAGAACTACAGGCCAGAGAAAGTAATTGTCAGGTGATCACTCTGGGTGGGCTCTGCAGCATTGAAGGGGAAACAGAAATGGAATTGAGTAATTGGGGGGCTAAGGGAGAGAAGATAACAGTCCATGTAATGGGGAAAATGTCCCGAGACTACCAGATAATCATTGGTTGTGATTTTTTGGAAAAGGTGGGAGCAAAGATAAAAAATATTGGGGGTGAGTGGGATATTAGAATTGGAGTGAAGAGGTAGCTGTCAGAAACACGTGAATGACGGTAAAGCGAGAGTTGGAGTGATTAACCAGAGGGAGAATTGGAAAGAGGCAATATTGAACAAATATGATCACATTTTTTACAAAGAAGGGGAAGTACTAGGAGCTACAGGAAGAACGATGCAAGAAATTACATTGAAGCAGGATAGGGTGACGTACGTAAAGGAGAGGCAATACCTCCAGGCACTTCGAAAACACATTTCGGGAGAAATAGAAAGTTTACGGAGGCAAGGGATAATTGTGGACAGCACTACGCCCTGTAACAGTCCATTGTGGGCAGTACGCAAGAAGATTACCCAGGGCGAACATAGTGAAAAGTACCGGGTAGTAATTGATTATCGTAAACTAAATGAGAATGCGGTCGATAAAAAATACCCTATCTCAAGATTTAAAGATATTCTCAAAAAATTTTAGAACATTGGATCTAAAAGCGGGCTACCACCAAATTAAAATGCATCCCAGGGATCAGCACAAAACTGCATTTACTTTTGAAAGATACCACTACGAATTTACCAGAATGCCATTTGGTCTGTGAAAGCACCTATAACATTCCAGAGACTAATGGACGAATTCTTGCGGGGATTGGACGAAGCAGTTTGTCTGGTGTAGATGGACGACCTACTAGTGTTGAGAGTGACCATGTGAAACACTTGAAGAGCGTTCGGCGATTTCTAGGAGCATTAAATTACTACCGAAGGTTTGTTCCGGATATAGCAGAGTACCTTGTGCCCCTCAATAATTTGTTAAAGAAAGGAAGCAAGATAGTAGTGATACCAAACATAACACATAACATCCGGAAATGCATTGAGTGGCTTCAACGGGAACCAGTTCTTGCATTCCCCGACTTCAAGAAACAGTTTACGCTCACAACAGATGCAAGTGAGTATGTTCTAGAAGCGGTGTTCGTATAGGAAACTGAAGACGGAGAGCGTCCTGTAGCCTATGCCAGTCGGCACCTCAGAAATGCTGTATCTGACATACAGTGCCTTAGAAAGAGAACTTCTAGGAATCGTGTGGGCAGTGGAGCATTTCTGGACCTATGTGTTTGGAAGGCGTTTTAGGGACCACACTGATCATAGACCGTTGCAGTGGGTTGGAAAATTGAAAGAGTCATCCGCGCGCATCACCAGATGGAAGGAGATCCTCAACGAAAATATTATGGACATCACGTACAAGCCTGGTAAGGACAACGTTGTTGCTTACTGGCTCTCAAGAGCAATAATGGTCAATGCGATCGAGGATAATCAGGGATAACCATCTGGACATGCTAGACAGTTCTTGAGAGAGTGGACCCCGGAAGAAGTACATCAACCAGTCACAGAAGAATCAGAAAACAGAGGAGAGACATTCGAAGATGAAGACTCAACCAAAGACCAACCGAGATCGAAAAAATTGATGAAATCATTAATGATAAACGACGGCAAATCATATGGAAAACCAGAACCTCGAGACTACTGAAGATGGAGCATGAAAAATACGGTAGCACAATGACACACGGTGACAATCTGGTGCCATCCCAGTCTCGAGGGGAACCAAATATGCAGAGCACTAAAGGGTGCATCGAAGTCCGGAACCTCATCTATAACCATCATCTATAGATAGCAAATGCAATACTGCGGGACAAAATACGGCGTATTTGGTGAACGGAACAGATTGGAGTCGACCGGTTGCTTATACGCTGTTCAATGATGGCAGAAACTCTTCGTGACGCGGAACGCAAAAGAGGAAGTGACCCTCACGTATCACCGAGGGAAGACCAACGTGACCATAAAGGGATGAATGAAACGCTACAGGCGTTGCGCCGTCGATACTTATGGTGGGTTATGAAGAGCACAATTCAAGAAACGATCGGTAGTTGTGACATATGCCTGACTGCGAAATATGACAGACACCCACCTCAAGCAATCCGGAAGGAGACGCCCACTGCAGAAGCACCACTTAGTAATCTTCAACTGGATTCATCTGAGAATACTTTAAGCGCTTCATTTCGCACCCATCTCTCTCCTATTATATGTAGTTTCACTTCAGTAAAAGATAACTTATATATATTCATTAACTATTTTTTCATGTGTAATTTATTAGTTTATTAACTGTTCTTCCCTCTTACTTAATTTTAATATTGCTCTTCTGACACAGCCATTATTTTTTTATAATACATAAATATAAGCTATTCATATCAGTTAACACTATTTATATATTCATAATGATAGTTATTTACTTATCATTCTGTATATCCTTGCATTCATTTGTTGTAATACTTGATGAAGGCCAGGAATTCTGGCCAAAATGTTGGCACTAATAAATAAATGTTTACTAACAAGGAGATGGGCTCTGCTCGGTGACTATCACAGGTTAGGCTATCTACTCCTCTTTCATCCGAGGAGCCCTACGTCATTGTTTAGTGTTTTTGTTTTTTTTTGTTTTGTTTTTTCTTTTATGATTTTCGACATAAGTGTATATCACTTTCTTTATTTTAACAATTTGACGTCATATTACTTTTAGCTTATTTATTTTGACTTGTTTTAACCTATTTATTTATTTATAAAATCTTTTTATTATTTTAAACTATATTGAAGGGAGTGATAGGAATAGAGATATTGCGATGAAAGTGCATGTATGCATGTGGTTTTATTTATTTATTTTTTTTGCTGCAATATTATTTATTTTAATATCCATGAATTTTAACAGTATTTTAGTAATTTACTTTACTTACCTAAAACTGTATTTTAGTCAATTATTTCAACGATGCATGTGTTGGGTAATCTTGGATGGGAAAAAGAATAAATAAAAAGGAAAGAGGGAAAAGCTAAAAGAGTAAAAACGAACGAAGATGAATAGGAAATCAAAGAAAAAGATAGAAGTGGGTCAGACGGTATGGGTTCTGAGGACTGGAGAGACAGTTCAAGAGCCATTTGTTGTTTCTCTGATGTCTGTGGTTACTACGGACGGTGGTGAAAAGGACTTTCTAAAAGTAGAATGGCCAGATGCAGACGGGGTAGTTTTAGGAAAGATTATCTCCATTGAAGATGTTCTTCCTCGTCCACCGAAAGCCCAAGGCAGCATCACGGAGGCGGGCGGCGTACAACAAGACATAAGCCCACGCCCTCAGGATATGGTTTGTCCTATCTGTGGACTCTCTTTTAAGGGTGAAAGAGGGGTCAGAACCCATATCGCAAAGAAGTATCTCAGGGGGGCTAATAACAACACACTGAGGGGAATAATTAGTAATGTAATAGGTCCTAAAAATGGAGAGAATGAAAAATCTAAAATAAAGGAAGACATTGAAAAATGTTCTGTCACTTTCAAAAGCCTTCATGAGCAAAATACCATGAATACTGCGGATTTTGACGAGGCCGTAGGCAAGTTCCTAATATTCCTAAAGACGATCAATACGGAACTGCCAAGCCTCCTGCACCCAGCCGTCAAATTCTACAAAATGAGGAAAAAAATAAATCTAATATGGCGGACAAAGGTGTCGGAAAAGTATCAAATCCGCAGAGGGCCAATAAAGCAGACCGAAGTCGTCGGCAAGAACAGTATCAATACGAGGTTGCACAATACAACTATAAAAAAAGTATAAAAATATCATGAATGCTGACGATAAAAAAAAAAGAATTTGCTTGCTTTGACGAGGTCTACTGTGTAGATACGGATATACCACAAGATATGCGGATATTGTTGCTTTCCCTAAGAAGGGGAAGTCGGCAATCATTCTGGATCCTACCGTGAGATATGACAATAACGACCTTGACCAGGTAAATAAGATAGAGAAAAGAAGGAAATCTACGATAAATGTAGATTCGGAGAACGAGACTTCAACGTGAGAGGCCTCTGGTTCAGAGCCCGTGGAACGATTCCCAGCACAACTAGGAGCTACATGGAGGAGCTCGGGGTAAAATGTCCAGGACGTGGCAGAATCATACACCACCACCAGTTGATCCAGACGAGCTTAATACTTTCTTTCTTGCTCCTCCTCCTTCAACAACCTCATGCGAATTTTCATCACTTCACATCCCTGAAATCCCATTTGATCCCAATAACTTTTATTTCCTAAATGTTTCTCCAGATGATTCAATCTCAGCAGTCCTCAAGTCCAGAACTAACGATTACGGCCCAGACAATGTTCCGGTAAAGATAATCAAACTTTGTCTCCCTGCCTTCCTGCACATTTATAACTTATCCCTTCAAAACTCCGTTTTTCCCAAAGCCTGGAGGAAAGTCCTTGTCCGACTATTGAACAAAGTTCCTTCCCCTTCTTAGGTTTCCGACTTTAGGCCAATATCCATTCTATCCAATTTGGTCAAGCCACTAGAAATATTAGTCCACTCCCAACTTAATAATTTTCTCGAGCAAAAAGCTCTCCTTAATCCTTTCCAATCAGGTTTTCGCTCCCAAAATTCCCCATTTCGAATTCTTTATTGAAAATTTCCCAAGACCTCCAATCTGCTATAGACAAC
>NW_027105848.1:365899-369687 GCF_000696795.3 Halyomorpha halys
AATAAAGTTATTTTTTCATTTCATTTCATTTCACCACATGCATGGAAAGTAATGAGTAGGGGAGTTTATCCAGAGGAGGGATGGCATGTATGCATCGCATATCTTATTTGTTGTTTTAGTTATTACTTTATTATTTTAAATATTTTAATATTTGTTATATAGGGGAATTTTTAGATCAAATGAAATAGGGGTTGTGAAATAGAAGAGGAAAAAAAAAGGAATAAATCGAAAAACTCGTCTTTAATTGTAAACTTACTATAGATTACTTATAATCTTTCTATTATATTATATCATGTAAAAATATGTAATTTATATATGTCCAGTCACGGATTGATCAGTATGCTGTGAAATGTAGCAACCCGATGTATTTGGGCAGCATGAATGAATAAAGTATTTCTTTCTCTCTCTTCACTGACCGCACACCGACCATCTTCTCCTTTACAAAATAAAAATAAAGTGCTTTTCGAATTTAACGCTTAGCATGTTCCACAAGTAGTTTCACCTTAAGAGTGAAAATATAATTTTTCTATAATTTTACACCGGAAAACATATATGCCGGTGTATGTACTCAAACAATAACGTTTTTTCGAATTATATGTTAATTATTTGTTATTTAGGGAGGTTAATTAACTAGATAATGATACATTATGCTTTGTGACATATTAGCAGTTAATTTTTCATCAGCAGTGACATATTTGGGCTAGAAATTGTTCTGAACTTTATGATTTTCATTTAAAAACCAACAAATGTAACTTATTTTGAATGGATGGAAAGTGAAGCGGAGTGTAGAGAAAATGAGATTGGTTATTCTGTAATGTAGTATTCTCAGATTCTTAGAAAACAAAGTAGAGACAACTAACGACGGCATTTATTTTTCTTTAAATAATAATTGTTTTGACTATAAAAAAAAAAATCAATTTTTTCAGTTCGCAATAATTAAATTTCTTATCAAACTCAAGTATTATAAAAAAAATCATATTTATAGATCAATTTTAAAGAAATAAAGCTTAATGTTACTGTTGCTTTGCGGGGTAAAATAATTTTGAACCCAAGTTGAGTCTACCCAAAAAATCATTGTTTGGCTCAATGAAAAATGCAAAATGTTGATATATTAAATAACTTATAAATCCCGAAGTTATTAATATTAATTTTGAATTATTATATGACTTCTAAACTAATGATTATTTTAAATCGATAAATAATCGACAATTCAAATTCAGCAAAATAAAAAAAAACCTACGAAAAGGATTCCGCTATCTATCCACACATATACTGAGGAGCCAAATATCTGTACGAAAAAATGTATTATATTGGATTGAAATCATTTAGTATAAAATTCAATAAAGATAAGATCAAAATGGTCCCACTCAGTTATTAATTAATAGTCAGAGGTGTTATTATATAATATTTTATCATATTAATAGTATATTGGACACATCTGGAATGTCAAAGCTATTAGAATTCTTAGATCAGAAACAGAGATGGTTTACTTTCAGCCCAGTGAGGGACCCGAAAAGCTCATCAAAACTTTCCTTTAAATGTCTTAAGTTAATTTTAATCTATTAGCTTTAATCTTATTTAGAACTTAAATAAATCAATTATAATTATTACTTATCTTGTTTTTAGAACTTAAATGGTTAAAATTATGGATGACTGAAAGTTTATTTAATTAGAAAGCACATGTCCCTACTGCATGTTTAAGCTATGTCAAGCTGAGTAGAAAAGGTTTATTTAGATATTAAATAAGAGAGAGAACATCTCTTATTTAAATTAGGAAAAATTTTCTTTGATTTCATTATTATTCAATTTAATAAGAAATAATTCGGTTTGATCAAAATTATATATATTACGTCTTATCAAAATCACCTACATTATATATACATACACACAAGTTAGCTGTATATATAGCATGTAAATAATAATAGAAAGCTTGTACTAGGAGGATTAAGTACCTTTAAGTTTGTCAACAACCTGTTCTTATATATACCAGAGGAATCAGATAATAAAGTTAGTATTCAGTAGAAGCGTGTCGTTACTCTGCCCAAAACCCTTTCATTTTTAAGTTACAGTGTCAGTCTAATCATAAGTGGTGCCGAAACCCGGGATTGAAAATTTCGAATTTTCGTCACGTACGAATATTACCAGGAACCCTGGAAGTGAAGACTAGACAGATTTATTGGAAGAAAAGGTTAGTAGACATTTAACAAATATAATGGTGAACCCGGCTGAGGAACTCAAAAAATTAGAATATCAGTTGGCTCAGTCGACCGTTGAGCGACAGAAGCTGGAAGCCGAACTGTCGAAAGCAACAGAAAATACGCAGATCGAACTGCTCAAGATAAGGACACAGAGTTCGGCTTTCATACATGAGGTGATCAGCCAACTTGAACCCTTCACGGGGACGGTAGGTGATCTAGAACACTTCATAAAGAGCGGTGATCAAATTAAAGCTTTGATAACCGCGAGAAAGGAAACTGGCACACTGCTGGACTCCGATGTGAAATTACTGGAGGCCTCGCTGGTGGGTCGGACGTCTCGGCGAGTCCTGAACGCCATACAAGGTGACTCGACTCTTCCCTGGGAAACGCTAAAGACGCGGCTCAAGAAGTTGTATGGCGGAGGCAGGTGGACCCCAGAAGAGGATGTATTTTACCTATTTAAAGAACGGAGAGTCCAAGGCCAATCAGAGGGCGAGTTCGCGGAGAAGCTCCTGCTCCTACATAATAGGCTGATGGAGAAGATGGTGGAAACATGCGGTCCAACAGAGGGTGCTCAAAAAATGGAGTTTCTCAGGGGAATACTGAAGGTTCAGCTGAACCATTATTTAGATCGACCAGGATCGTTAGCCAGGGACCGCGGCTTCATAGAATGTGCCCACGAGCTGGTGGATGCAAGCGAGCGTAACGAAGCCCGTTTCGGGAAACCGGAGGCGGATTGGACTGAAGTCAGGTCACCGAGGAGACGTCAACGCAGCCCGACCAGGCGGATTAACCGCAATACGAATTTCGAAAAACGACCAAGCAAGGGACCAGATGATAGGAGGCGGAGATCAGAGAGGCGCTGTTACGAGTGCAACCGCACAGGTCACATTGCATCGCAATGTAAGCTCACAAGGTGCTATGAGTGTGGCAGGCAAGGGCATGTCGCAAGAGAGTGCCCGAGGCGCACTCACCGACCAACCAGGAGGGAACCACAACCAGAGCCGATGGAGGTCAATAACCAGGACTGGAGCGGGAGACGAACCGGAGAGAGAAGTAGAAGGCACTACACCAGCGACGAATCTTCGGGAGACGAGAGCGTCAGGTCTGGGCGCAGTTGTCCGGCTGCAACGAGGCATGAGGTAAGCAGGGAGAATCCTTGGAGGGGAGGACCATCGGGAGCGGAGCTGTTAGGGGGACGCGCACGCTCAGATTGAAGACGCGGTATTGGGTGGGGCAACCGATCGGGGGGAGTAATCACTATTAACAGCGCGAATACGGGACAAGGGACAAGGTTGCCCGTGGCGAGGTTGGGTGAGACCGGTATGAGTTTTCTCATCGATACGGGGAGCACGAACTCAGTAATTAGTAGGAGAGCGGCGGAAAAACTTGGACTGTGGATGGGACGGAAGAAGTGCGGGTGTTCGATATCTACGGTTAACGGTAAATGTCAAACGCTGGGGGAGACTGTTTTCGACCTTAAAGAACTTACAGGCTACGAGGCTCAAATCGTGATCCACATCATTACCAAGTTGATGCCGGGATATGACCTGATCATCGGATGTGACGTATTGGAGCGCGTAGGTCTTG
>NW_027105848.1:369737-374647 GCF_000696795.3 Halyomorpha halys
ATATATAAGTCACGGTTTGGCCAGGCACAATATCAGCCGTAATTTTAACTCTCCTCGTAAACAAACACACAGAATGTATATAAGAGGAATCAAAAGGCGAAATAAAACATAGTTGTTTCAGCAAGCTAGTGAGTTGTTTCAGTGTCCCCTTTTTCTTTTTTTTTTTTATTCTCATCACCCGACTTCACATAAGTGGTGCCGAAACCCGGTAATTATTTTTTTAATTTCTTACAGTCTAAAAGAAGATACAATTTTTTTTCTTCACTCAACTAACGTAGTTCCATCATGGTAAATAACAAGCAACCACGATTAAGTGAGCCAGTCTTGAACTTCCCGCCGCTTAATCAAGCGGGTCCTGCGGCTCCGGTAGCACCTTCGGTAATGGCCCCACTACCAGAGACCACGATAGCTCAGGCGCATACCAATATGCTAGCTAAGCTAAAAGTGAGGACAGGCACGTCGCAAGAATTACGGAAGGCTATCTCAGACCTAGAACAGTTCTCAGGTGAGATCGGCGAACTAAACCACTTTCTCAAAGGAGGCGATCGCATCATAGAAAGAATGGAGGCCAAAGTAGCAGAGGACATGCTGGACAGTAACGATGCCATTTCACTGAAGGCGGAGTAAATTTGCAGAATTAAGAGAGCCATTCTTAATCATATCCAAGCTGATGAGGAGACACCCTGGCCAGTGGTCAAGGAACGATTGAAAAAGGCTTACGGAGGGGGAAGATGGACTCCGGAAGAAGACATTTTTTATATGTTCCGCAAGAGAAGAAAGCAAGGTCAGTCGAAGGGACAGTATGCGGCATCATTACTTGCCCATTTCAATCTAGTCATAGAGAAGATGAGGGAGACACAAAGCGCGGAGGTGGTGCAGTGGAAGACGAACTTTCTGGACGTGATAATGAAACTACAGCTGGGAAAGGAAACTAACAAGCCAGAAGGACTGCCACAGGAGCGCACGTTTAGAGAATGTGCCCAGGACATGACAGATGCAAGCGCCCGGGAAGAAGACACCAGGATGGAGGTTGAGGAAGGGGGTGGAATAGAGTGACGTACACCCGCCCGAGGAACAACTCAGCGCCGTGGAGGAGAAAAGACCAGAGATATGTCGGCAGAGAAAGAGGCTCATGTGACAGAAGAACGAACCAGGCTAAGCCGAGGAACAACGGTCGAAGAGAAGAGCGGAAGTGCCACGGATGTGGGAAAACGGGTCACCTGGTGGCCCAATGCCCTCGTACCAGATGCTTCGAATGTGGGAACGAGGGCCGCATAGCAAGAAGATGCCCCTATATGTACCGGAGGAGAGAAGCGAACCTCGGGGAGCCTATGGAGGTTAATGTGCAAAGAGTGAGGCGAAGAAGAGAGTCACATAGACCAGACGAGTCGAGCAGCGACATCTCGGAGGCATCAGAAGTATCAGGTACAGATGTCGAGGATGGCGAGACAAGGCGACAAAACACATCGAGAAATAGATGGAGAGCAAACGGGAGGAGAGAATCCACCGAAGAGATCTGAGGAGAATGTACACAGAGCGGTGGCAGCACGATGGTGAGTTGCAACGTGGGAAGCGAGAGCAGCGGCCTGCCTATTATCGAGGTGAGAGGAGTACGGTGCTTGGTCGATACATGGAGCTCTAATACCATCGCGTGTCGAGAGGCGTTGAAGAAGCTGAGGAACGGACAGAGGACACCCCAGCCCAATGTTCAGGTATGTCATTGTAAGTTAATCACCCTGGGTAGTCCCTGTAACGTGGAAGAGAAAGTCATTATAGACTTGGGCGAATGGGGGATTAACGGAGGTAAGTTAATGATGCACATAGTGAGGAATATGCCACGAGAGTATCAGATTATCATTGGATGCGACTTATTGTCGAAGGTGGGGGCGCGAATAAGAAATGTGGGGAACCGATGGGATATTCGGTTGGGACAGAAGAAATTCAGTTGTCGACGACTGGTGAGGGGTGGAACACCGCGAGTAGGCGCGGTTAACAAGACGGGTAACTGGAGAGAAGTAATAGAGGAAGAATACTCGGATATATTCTTTAAACAGGGGAATAGGTAGGGGAAGACGGGTAAGACAGTCCATGAAATCCCATTAAAGCGCGATATGGTTACGTACGTGAAGGAAAGGAGATATTCTCAGGCACTACAACAACACATTCGGGAAGAATTAGACAGTTTAAGGCACAAGGGATAATAGTGGACAGTACTTCGTCATATAATAGCCCTTTGTGGGCTGTGAAGGAGAAGAGTCTACCAGGGGAAACTTCTGAAAAATACCGAGTTGTAATAGATTACAGAAAACGTAATGAGAATACGGTAGACGAAAAATATCCGAGACTAGAGGACATTCTGGACAGATTGGGAGGAGCAACCATATTCAGTACCCTTGACCTCAAAGCTGGATATCACCAAAATGAAATTCACCCCAAGGACCAACACAAAACGGCCTTCACGTTTGAGAGAGGTCATTATGGATTCACCCGTATGCCGTTTGGGCTGAAAAATGCACCGATCACATTTCAGCGCTTGATGGACGAATTTTTACGCGGGTTAGATGAATCCATGAGTCAGGTCTACATGGACGACCTTTTCGTGTTTAGTAAGTCCGAGTAGGAGCATATAAGCCACCTGGAGAAAGTCTTTCGGAGGAATAGACAATTTGGGTTGAAATTGTCGCAGGAAAAGTCGGTGCTAGGTCGGGAGGAAATCAACTTTTTAGGACACGGGACAGGGAATCAAGCCCGATCCACAAAAGGATGAGGCGATCCAAAGGATGGCGGTGCCAAGGGATGTTAAGGGAGTTCGGAGGTTGCTAGGTACCCTGAACTATTATCGGAGATTTGTTCCAGCAATGGCAGAATATTTGGTGCCCATTAACAATCTCTTAAAGAAAGGAAGCCGAATGATCGTGACCCTTGCCAGGGAGAATAATATCCGCAAGTGTATGGAGCAACTGCAGAAGGAACCTGTCTTGGCCTTTCCTAACTTCGAGAGGCAATTCACGATTACGACGGATGCTAGCGAGTACGCACTTGGGACGGTGTTATCTCAGGTGGGGGAAGGAGCAGAGCGCCCAGTTGCGTATGCTAGCAGACGCCTTACGGAGGCCGAAATGAGGTATAGCGTATACTAGGTATAGTATGGGCCGTAGATCATTTTCGACCTTATGTATTTGGGAGAAAATTCAGGGTTCAGACCGACCACCGTCCACTCCAATGGGTAGGTAAATTGAAGGAGTCCTCTGCAAGGGTTACCCGTTGGAAAGAGCTCCTCAATCAATACAGTATTGACATTGTATACAAACCGGGAAAGGAGAACGTAGTGGCTGATTGGCTATCTCGAGTGCTTATGGTAAATGGTATCGAGGAAGATCGGGGGGAGCCTTCCGGGGATGTGAGGCAGTTCCTGCGGGAGTGGACGCTGGGGCAAGAGGAAACGAGGGGTGGTCAGAAGCAAGACGAAGCAGGCTCGTCATCGGAAGATGATAGTTCAACCGGGGGGAGACCCGTGGACGAAGTCGATGAAATAATTAATGACAAGCCGAGGCAAATCATTTGGAAGACAAGGACTTCCGGACTGATGAAAGGGGGGTATAGCCGCTACGGACGCAGTACCATCAAGACCATATGGTCTCAGCCGGGAGCCAAGGAAGACCTCATTTGTAGAGGATTAAAAGACGCGTCCAAGGCCGACTTACCATATTTATGTGGCAATGCGGTCATCTGGGAAAAGATAAAAAGACTCTGGCGATCGGAACAATTAGGGGTAGACCGCGTGTTCGTGCGTCGCTTGAGGATGGTGGATACAATACGGGACGAGGAGCAGCAGAAGGAAGTGACGTTGGCGTATCATCAAGGGAAGACGAACCACAGAGGTGTGAACGAGACGACGCAGGCCCTGAAACGCAGGTACTTTTTGTGGGGTATGAAGAAAACGATACAGGACGTCATAGGTGCGTGTGACGTGTGTCTTGGCACGAAATATGACCGGCACCCACCAAAAGTGATACAAGAAGAAGCCCGACACGCACCTTGCAGACCTTCAAATGGACACCCTCTCCTGGAAGGGTTATAAATGGATAACGGCCATGGACCTCTTTAGTAAAGTAGATATGTCCCATCTAGTCAAGGAAAAATCAGCAGAAGCGGTACTAGGAGCGCTGAGACAGTGGTTCCAGTTCTACGGCATCCCCGACAGGATTTCATCGGATGCAGGGAGGGAATTTGATAATAGTGCAATCTGGGAGGAAATGAGAGCGCTAGACGTGGAATGGCACCTAAACACGCCGGGCCACCTCAAAGGAAGAGGAGGAATAGAGAGACTGCACAGCACCCTTGGGGATCATTTAGGGGTATATCAGTTAGATAAAGGGTTGGAGCCCGACCGCCGGGTGGGGACAAATCGGAGTAAGGAGCTACAGCGGTACGAGGGACCATTCCGGGTGATTGTCATAAGAGAACACAATGTGCTTACAATAGAGAGTGTAAATGAACACAAAAAGAGAAGGAATGTCCACATTGAACAACTGAAGTTCTCCACATCGGGAACACCGTAGAACGCTGGAATATCCTCTTCTCCGAGCACAAACAAATATAGTATTTTTTTAATGTTTATAATCCTTTTATTTTGTTGTACGTGTAGAGAACAGGTGTGTGTTGACGAAGTGTAAATAGTGGAATCAGAAGTGTAGTTTTAGTTAAAGTTTTAGGAACATCTGTAAATAGTTGTAAGAAGTATTGTAGTCATTATGTTTTATTTTGTTTTGTATTATATTATTATCATTTGTGTATCTCAGATTTGTTTGGAATTTTGTAAGTTTATGAGCCTGTTCATAAACTGGTAGGGGGGGAGTTACGGTATGGCCAGGCACAATATCAGCCGTAATCCTAACTCTCCTCGTAAA
>NW_027105848.1:374697-380755 GCF_000696795.3 Halyomorpha halys
AAAAATAGCTGGAATAATTTTGATTAAATTCCGCAAATCAATGTGCTATTAAGTATTCTTTATTGTCAGGTAGGTTTTATCCACATTAAAGTTGTATGAGAGTGCCTTTAATTTTAGTAATTTAAAAAAGAAACAACACATTTTTATTAGCAATGAAAATTGGATAAATATAAATAATGAAATGGTTTGATTGTTAAAACAGTTACGGAAATAAGGGTAATAATAATGACGTATGTATTACATACCGTTGGAAAGATGAAAATATAAATATATATATATATATATATATATATATATGTTAGCTGTATATATAGCATGTAAATAATAATAGAAACCTTGTACTAGGAGGATTAAGTACCTTTAAGTTTGTCAACAACCTGTCCTTATATATACCAGAGGAATCTGATAATAAAGTTAGTTATTCAGTAGAAGCGTGTCGTTACTCTGCCCAAACCCCTTTCATTGTTAAGTTATATTGTCAGTCTGATCCTAAGAGGTGCCGAAACCCGGGACGGAAAATTTCGAATTTCCTTCACGTACGAATATTACCAGGAACCCCGGAAGTGAAGATTAGACAGATTTATTGGAAGAAAAGGTTAGAGGACAGGAAGCTCCTGCTCTTACATAATAGGCTCATGGAGAAGATGGTGGAAACATGCGGTCCAACAGAGGGTGCTAAAAAAATGGAGTTTCTCTGGGGAATACTGAAGGTTCAGTTGAACCATTATCTAGGTCGACCAGGATCGTTAGCCAGGGACCGCGGTTTCATAGAATGTGCCCACGAGCTGGTGGATGCAAGCGAGCGTAATGAAGCCCGTTTCGGGAAACCGGAGGCGGATTGGACTGAAGTCAGATCACCAGGAGACGTCAACGCAGCCCGACCAGGCGGATTAACCGCAATACGAATTTCGAAAAACGACCAAGCAAGGGACCAGATGATAGGAGGCGGAGATCAGAGAGGCGCTGTTACGAGTGCAACCGCACAGGTCACATTGCATCGCAATGTAAGCTCACAAGGTGCTATGAGTGTGGCAGGCAAGGGCATGTCGCAAGAGAGTGCCCGAGGCGCACTCACCGACCAACCAGGAGGGAACCACAACCAGAGCCGATGGAGGTCAATAACCAGGACTGGAGCGGGAGACGAACCGGAGAGAGAAGTAGAAGGCACTACACCAGCGACGAATCTTCGGGAGACGAGAGCGTCAGGTCTGGGCGCAGTTGTCCGGCTGCAACGAGGCATGAGGTAAGCAGGGAGAATCCTTGGAGGGGAGGGCCATCGGGAGCGGAGCTGTTAGGGGGACGCGCACGCTCAGATTGAAGACGCGGTATTAGGTGGGGCAACCAATCGGGGGGAGTAGTCACTATTAACAGCGCGAATACGGGACAAGGGACAAGGTTGCCCGTGGCGAGGTTGGGTGAGACCGGTATGAGTTTTCTCATCGATACGGGGAGCACGAACTCTGTAATTAGTAGGAGAGCGGCGGAAAAACTTGGACTGTGGATGGGACGGAAGAAGTGTGGGTGTTCAATATCTACGGTTAACGGTAAATGTCAAACGCTGGGGGAGACTGTTCTCGACCTTAAAGAACTTACCGGATACGAGGCTCAAAACGTGATCCACATCATTACTGAGTTGATAGGACTTGCGATGAAAGTGCGTCAAAAAGATTGGAGGTACAGGCTAGGGAAACTACGCTATACTATCACGACGGGGGAGGCTAAGGGGGGCATGGAGGTTGGAGCGGTTGACTGCGTTACCGAGTCAGTAGAAGACTTAGTCCGGCGGAATAGTGACCTTTTTTATTGCGAGGGCGAGCCGTCCGCGTGAGCGTCTTTACGGAAAGACGGTTCACAGGATAAACCTGAAGGCGGAAATCCCGGTCTATGTGAAGAATCGGCGTTACCCGCAAGCAATGAGGGACATTATAGAGGGCAATTGGAGGACCTACTAAAAAAGGGTATTATAAGGCATAGTAACTCTCCGTTTAATAGTCCTCTATGGGTGGTCGAAAAGGAGCAGTGCGGGCAGGAAGGTATAGAGAAAAGCTATCGGGTCGTGGTGGATTATAGGAAGCTAAATGAGGCAACTAAAGATGAGCGATACCCCCTTCCTCCAGTCGAGGATATCCTAGACCGCCTCGAGGGGGCGACCATCTTTAGCACTTTGAACCTGAAGAGTGGGTATCATCAGGTACGGATGGCCGAGGAGGATATCGCGAAAACGGCCTTTTCATTGGAACGGGGTCACTTTGAGTTTGTCCGCATGCCTTTCGGGTTAAAAGGGGCCCCACTCACGTTTCAGCGTCTTATGGACGAGATGCAACGGGGCTTGGGCGAATCCTATTCCCAGATTTATATGGACGACCTGATCGTATTCAGCAAAACCCCACTAGAACACGTGGAACACCTCCAACGCGTTTTCAATAGAATACGCGAATTCGGTCTAAAACTCTTGCGGGAAAAGTCTCAATTTAGGCTACGCGAAATCAGGTTCTTAGGGCACGTAGTTTCACAGAACGGGGTACAACCAGATCCGGAACGGGTTAAAGCTATCCAGGAAGCCCCATTACCTAAGGACGCTCGCGGAATCAGACGGTTTTTGGGGATGGTGAATTACTACCGGAAATTCATACCGGGAATAGCGGAACTCACGCAACCACTGACCGAGATGCTGAGAAAAGGGCGACGATTTCAACTCGGACCGGATCTACTAACTAGCATTAGGAGGTGTCGGGAGTATACTAACTAGCATTAGGAGGTGTCGCTATAGTACAATCGGGTCCACTGTTAGCGTTTCCCGACTTCAACAGAATGTTCAAGATCATTACAGACGCGACCGAAGTCGCTATCGGAGCTGTTCTTTCTCAGAACTTTGAAGCCGGCGAAAAACCGATAGCATACGCAGGAAGGAAATTGAACGAAGCCGAACAGCGCTATAGTACAATCGAACGAGAACTTTTGGCGGTGGTATGGGCGGTAGAATACTTTAGATCATACGTATATGGAAGGCGGTTCGAATTGCTTACAGACCACAAACCCTTGGTACATCTAGCGACACTCAAAAAATCTTCCGCGAGGACATCACAGTAGAAAAAACCGTTGGCAGTCAATGATTTCAAAACGATCCACAAGAAGGGTGTAGAGAACGCGGTCGCGGACTGGTTGTCCCGAAATTTGGTGGTGAAAGCGATCGAAGATGGGGAAATATCCGCGGAACCGTTCGCGCTGCGATATCTCCGCGAATGGGCGGAAACCGGACCGGAAATCCCGTTAGTACAAAACGAACCACAGGGAAACACAACACCAACGGACAGACCACAGGAACTCCCAGAGATAGACGATATTATTAATAATAAACGACACCAAATCATTATACGATCAAAACAGGACCCCGGGATTGAAACTAGGGTAAGTACTTACGAAGGACTCTCGACAGTATTAGTTCGCACACCCGCATCGATAGACGAAACCGCATTAGAAAACGTATTCATCGGATTCACCAACCCAGGACGGAATTGTTACGTTTACACCGGAAACTAGCTGATAACGGAGAAATTGAAACGGTTGTGGCGACAAGAGAGGATAGGGGTGGGGTATTCGCTGACTAGGTGTCTTAAACAGGTGGAAACGATCACGGAACCTGATGCACAACTGAAAATCGTCAACGAACATCATTCGGGTAAAACAAACCATCGAGGGATCGAGGAAACTCTTCGCGCGATTAAACGGCTATATTTTGGGAAAAATATGGGTAACAATGTACGGGATTGCATAGCGCGATGCGAGGTCTGTCAACGAGCAAAATACGAGCGACAACCACCGGTAGCAGAGCAGGTCGTTACTCCGACCGCAGTCGAACCGCTAAGAGCGATACAGGTTGACGTCTATTCTAACGAAGGTCAGTCGTGGTTAACGGCGATTGATTCGTTTAGTAAAATCGCAATGGCATACCCGATTGAGGCCAAAACTCCTCGAGCAGTTTGGGAAGGTTTTTTGCAGTGGTGTGCATTCTACGGCGTTCCGGACGAAATCGTTTCTGATTGCGGGAGGGAGTTCGATAACAACGTAATTCGCGATGAGAGGAGAACATTGGACATCAACTGGCGGTTGAACACTCCACATCATATCAAGGGCAGGGGGGCTGTGGAACGCCTACACAATACGCTCGGAGAACATTTACGACTTCTCAAGTTAGGACGCAACCTCGACCCCTTTGAAGCTATGCCACGCGCGATCATAGCCTACAATAATACGATTCATACGGCAACAGGACTATACCCAGTCGAAATCGTTTTTGGACACCGCCGTCGGGATAGAGGGGACCTCATTACGGTCAACAATAACGACCACCGGACCGAAATCTCGCAAGCAAGGGTAGAGCACCGAGGAACATGGGCGAAAGTGAGGGAGAAATTAGTACGTGAAAAGCAAATCAGGGTGGGTAAGGCGAATAACAGACCCATAGTCTATAAGAAGGGACCTTTGACATTGGGAACCGTAGTATACAGGAAACTACGAAAAGCTCGCACTAAAACAGCCGCACGGTACGAGGGTCCGTACAAAGTCGTAACGATCCGGGAGAATAATTTGTACACCGTCAGGGACATAAACTACCCATTTCGCTCACCCACGGTACACATTGAGGAACTTCGAGTGCCTCACATAATGCGAGCCGGACGGCTGTGCTCAACCTGGACCATCTCACAGCTAGGAAATTTTTTTTTTGGTATTGTATATATAGGTTAAGTCTAGGTTAATTTGAATTTGCTGTATATATAGGTTAGGTCTAGGTTGTTACAATGTTTCTTTTTCTTTTCTCTTCTGTATAGTGAGTGCAAGCGATATTTTCGTAATATTCATAAATGTTTCATTCGAATTAATAAATATTACAATAAAATCAACTGATCCATTGAAAACTAATGTCTTACAAGTAGCATTTCTTGGAGGCGTCTAATAGCTCGGGAGGAATGAATTAGAGCAACTCAGTTGACTTAAGTTCGATATCACCTTAAGAAGCAGAGAGTGATAATGCAAATCGTGAATACGTACATTCTTGTACTATTTTTGTTGTCTTTTATTAAACTCATATACCTCCTCTCTTATTGTAATAACCTAAGGCGAATACCCAGTCAAGAATTACATTTCCCTTCCGGCTTACATATTTGAACCCTCCAGAACGAAAATTCTTTCCTTCAAAAACCTGCAGCGAGTACCCAGTCAGGACTAGCGTTCCTCCTTCGCCATTGCAGACTAGTACCCTGCAGAGCGACGGTTCCATCCTTCGAGGAATTACTTGCTTGCAGATTCCTCCTAACCAGCTATCTGACATGTTTGAGCATGCATTGTTGAAGCCTTCAGATAGAGAGTACTTCAAATCGGAGTCAGAGTATACAATACAACTACCTCGACAGTCTAAACTAAATTAAAATATTTAAACTATATTTTCTACAAAAGTGGTCCAATATCTTTCTTTTATAACCGTGTTGTATGTGAGATATAGAGGGGATGAATAAGGCTAATGAATCGCATGCGTAGATATTGCCTCTAAAAATTTGGAAAATTGTTTATTATAAAAAAACATTGGGCTCAATATGTCCAAAACTAATGTTTAGAAAAAAAAGTTACATGGCTACCTTTGTAGGAACTTTAATGTACATTAATTTCGTATAGAATTCATTTATATTTATGCTAACTCAATAATTTTCTAAATTTTAGGGAAAAATTTTATAACCACATTCGTCTCCCATCCATCCTAAAGCCAATCCAAAATCCATCTCTTAATACACTGATGTTTTAGATCGAAAATTATTTGCTTAATTTTTAAGTGCCTGTAAAACTACAGGGTCATCACGATAACAGCACTATACCTAAATGGATCATAGAAAAAGCAGATTGGTCTAAATTCACTTTCCTAGCTGGCCCGCCACAAGATCTCCCTAGCAGCCTAACTATGGATGATGGATGCCAAGCTATAACTGAAGCTATACTCACAGCTGCAGAAACTTCAATCCCACAAAGCCTGGGCTGCCTCAAAAGGCCGCCTGTTCCCTGGTTCAAC
>NW_027105848.1:387920-389502 GCF_000696795.3 Halyomorpha halys
TTATACATATATATGTATTTTTTTTTCATTTATATAATTGAACACTGGGTATGTACATGAGTGGGGTGTTGGCGTTGATGACCGGTGGGTTTTACGCCGAAATTTCTTAATAAACAAACAAACATCTACAGGGTCAGAGGCACAAAGATCGAAAATTAAAGAAACAACCTAACTAGAAAAGATGGATAGTTGCTTGTTTTCTCTTAACCTATTTCTAGTCGCTCGGAAAAAAAAAATGGTCACCAAACTTAATTACAACTTATGAAAAGTTGTACTACAGAGTTTAGAGATGTTTTACATATTTTAAAACCAGTAAATATAATATAAGTATTAAAATACATCATTTGAGTTACCAAGTGATTACATATTTCCGTAGCTTTACAGTTTACAGTTTTCTGAAACAAACACTTGGTAAAATAAATCACTCATTAATGAAGAATAAAGTGAATAATTACCTGTATAAAGGTTACAGCTCTGCCCATGATAACCTTTTTTACAAGTACAATAAAAACTACCGAATGACGGGTGGCAAGTGCCGCCGTTCTGGCAGGGAGAAGACTTGCAGTGGTTTACAAGGTCGTTACATCCATCGTTTGGGTTAGAAGGTGTCTCGTAGAGGCCAGAGCTTATTTCAGAACATAAACAATTAGCTTTCACTTTTCCGCAATAGCTTCCATAACCACATTTGCATATAGAATCGGAGGGCAACAACAAGTTCAGTAGCAAGATAATCCAAAATAATATAGTTTCTTTTCTAAACATATTTAACTTATAAACAAAGTTTTTAACTTAAATAGCTTGAAATGAGTTACAAGGTTCAGAAGTCAACACACGCAACATATAACAGCTGTCGCCTTCAGCAATCATAGTCTATATAATTGATAAACGTATTATATTTATTCTAACATCTCATAATATATTATATTATATCATTTGAATAAAAATAAATATTTTAATGAAAGTTGATAAATAATTAACTATTAGCCTATACAATAATTTATTATCTTAAATAAGATAAATTAAGAAATAGTTCTGCTTCGATAGGTGTAATATTTCAATACTTTTGTTTCCTCCCAATCAAAGGTAGAGAGGCTATGTATTAATGTAGAAAACAAAAATTTTCACCCTCAATTTACCTATTCGATATCAAGGAACAATTTTAGTTCCATGTCTGTCTACTCAAATTCCCGTTCAGCATAATCCATGGAATCGTTGAGGTAATTGTTTCCTTCAGTCCCCCAAAATGGCGGAAGCCCATACTGCCGGTCCCGAACGGAGCCGAGAGTCTCCGGAGGTGACCGATTCCCAGCTGCTCGTTTGAAAAATAAATTTCCGCAACTTCTATATGGATTTTTTCCCACTAGAGGGAATTTCTACTGGGAAATGGTAGTAGTGAAATCCTCCACTACCTTCCCGCCGCTCCCATACTATTCAACTTCCTTCCTGTGTTATTTGTTTTTATTTGTAATTAAGACCTTTTTTGTGAGTACTTATATGAGTAAGATATTTATTTAATAGTCTGTCTGACTAGAATAATAAGGTTCTCTTGAGCTGTAATTTAATAAGAATAAGATATTTATTT
>NW_027105848.1:389552-390800 GCF_000696795.3 Halyomorpha halys
CAACAAAAAAGGAACTCCACATTGCCACTTTCACAGAGAATGGCCTCTACAATAGATAAACTGAGGCAAATCAAACTAACTGCAATAGAAAATGAAGTGCCCCCCTGGACCTATAAAAAAACGAGATTAAACCTTCATCTATCAAAATTTCAAAAGGGAAACACATTACCGGAAGATTATAAAAAATATTACCATAAAATAATCCAGTCTTTACCCGATCACTTGTTAATTTTCACAGACGGATCCAAATCAGACACATCTACGGGATCCGCTTTTGTAACCCCAAGTACTACCTACAAACATAAATTGCACCAACATTGTAGTATATATGCAGCAGAAATCGACGCAATTGTAATGGCACTGAGATACGTAAAGAGCTTACCAATTAATAATGTGGCGATTATTTCAGACTCATTGAGTGTCCTGAAAGCCTTGAAGAGCATGTATCGGAACACCCCGGACTTCATTGTGTTTTAGAACTCATAAAAATTTTGAACGACGATGGATAAACTATACATTTAATCTGGTCACGTAGTCATATAGGGATAAGAGGCAACGAAATGGCTGACAGGGCAGCAAAAAAGGCGCTCAACCTTCCGGGACTAAGTAAAGCTTTCTCTCTTTAAGTAAAGAGAGGCCATATTACAGGAATGACAGGCAATGTGGGACAGCAGCCCACCAAATAAATTGAAGGCGATCAAGAAAAATGTGAAGGCATGGAGCAGCTCCAGTCGCGGCAACCGCAGAGAGGAGGTTGTATTGACACGCCTAAGACTAGGACACACCAGGCTCACACACTTTCACTTAATTACAAAGGAGGATCCACCCAGATGCCAGAAATGTAATCAAAGAATGACAATAAATCATATCTTCGAAGAGTGTGTTTTCTACGCGAGAAGAATAAATGAACTGGGTATACCTTCAAATATATCAGAGGCCTTGGGAAATGGAGAAACATATTTAAATAAGATTATGTCTTTTCAGAAAATACAAGGACTATTTGTGAATATATAATGTATACATATGAATGTATGCGTATGTATATGCGTATATATGTGTTTGTATGTATGTATGTATATATATATATATATGTTATGATAGGATAAGGCACTGTGTCCGCCTTAATACTCCCTACCATTGTAAATAAACATCTAAAATGTTTTTAAGGAGCAATAACTTCAGAAATAGAGTAGTGTTATTTCAGTCTAATTGCGTGCTGTTACTCTGCCCTGAACCTTGTTTTTTTTT
>NW_027105848.1:390850-394855 GCF_000696795.3 Halyomorpha halys
CTATATGGGATTTAAAGATTCTAATAAAAAAAAGAAACATTTGAGTTATTTAATACAACAAAAATACCAATTAAAAATTACGCACGTCATTTGTGCAACATTTGACACCGTCCAACTCATTTCCTAACAACAATGCGATATTTTTTCATAAGGATAATTTATAGAACTCCCAGGGGGGCCAACAGAACTCCTGAAAAACCAAAAAAAAATTTCGCATCAAAAATATTTATAAGTCGAAAAAATCTGCCAATATCCGACCGTTTATCTTTTTTTCTTGCAACATTAGAGATTTATTCAATAAGGATAATTTTTAGATCTCGCTGGGGGGCCAACAGAACTCTGATCAGAACTCCTGAAAAACCCCCAAAAAAGTCGGAAAAAAATGCGGAAATCGGACCGTAGATAAACGGCCGGATATTGGTAGATTTTTTCGACTTAGAAACATTTTTTTTTGGTTTTTCAGGAGTTCTGTTGGGCTCCCAGTGAGTTCTAAATATTGCCCTTATTGAATAAATCCCTAATGATGCCAGGAAAAAAGATATACGGTCGGATATTGGCAGATTCCTTCGACTTTGAAATATTTTTGATGCGAATTTTTTTTTGGTTTTTCAGGAGTTCTGATCGGAGTTCTGTTGGCCCCCCTAGGAGTTCTATAAATTATCCTTATGAAAAAATATCGTATTGTTGTTAGGAAAAGAGTTGGAGGGTGTCAAATGTTGCACAAATGACGTGCGAAATTTTTAATTGGTATTTGTTTTGTAATTAATAACTTAATTTTTTTTGTTTTTATTACAATCTTTAAATTCCATATCGTAGCTACTAGAACTCTCAGAATTTTTAATTTCTACGACTTCTTAAGTCAAAAATTGTCGATCAAAAATTTTTGGAAAATAAGGTTCTCTTGAGCTGTAATTTAATAAGAATAAGATATTTATTTTATAGTTTGTCTGAGTATAATAATAAGGTTCTCTTGAGCTGTAATTTAATAAGAATAAGATAATTGTTTAATAGTTGATCTGAATATAATAATAAGGTTCTCTTGTGCTCTGAATCTACAGCCAACAATAAACACCTTGATATTATTTTCTACAATATAATTTATACAAAAAGTAATTAATACAATGGAAAATTTAATAAAGGTATTATTTTGGTCAAAAATGAAAACAATAAAAAAATAGTTTTAGTTCCTTACAAATATATCATTTAATATCTTAAGATAAGTATAAGAAGTTTCGGTGAATTATCAGGTTTATTAAGACTATTTAAAACCCATTATAGTAGTATACCAAAAATATTGTTTTTTTTAATATATACCAATAATTCACATATTAAAAACTATATCTTCCATGATCTATTCCTTTATTTAAACAATTACATGTCTACTACAATCAACATATTGTATAAGTTCTGACAATTTTTTAAACAAACACTCCTTTAAATTAAATCTAGTTATTAATAAGAGACATCATATTAAAAACATACAAGACTTTGACAACAAAATTGAGTATGTCAGTTTCTATGGCCAAAACAAAACTTATTGACTTTTAATTCAACAATATATCAAAACTTTGTACTTCATTAATTCTTTTGACATAATTCTCGCCTTTGAATTCATAGCCTACTGATGATATTTACTTGATGTTATTTCTTCATTCACTGTACAAATATATGAAGGATGGTGGCGTGAAGGAAGGCCGAGTTAGATACCCTTTTCTTGATGGTTCTGTTTGATATCTGGAATGGAAATATGTAGGTTATATAACAATAGATATTCTATATTGGAAAATTATTGAACACAAATGTTAACTGCCTTAGCACTACAAAGTATTAACTCAGGTCCTTATTATTACTAAGGAGTTAATATCGACATACTATTACTAACCAAATAATATTAAAATTCTTACCTTTTAATTGCTTTAAGGATCAAATTGCCTATCAACCTCCATCAAGAATTGATGGAACCGGGAGTTTAAATCGACCCTCGATTTCCAATAAAACTCAGCCAGCTATCCGGCATTGTCGTTTTTATTCCTTCCGAATTGTGGGATATTACAGCATACCTCACGCCACATCCTCTCAATATTTTGGGTATGAATTCTTTTATCATTCGGGTTTAAAAAATTAATACTATGTATTTACTGTCAGATGTTGATACTGTTTGTGGTGGATTAGAGAATAATATCCTCTCCATAGGTCTGAAATGATGGTAGTTCCCGGGGGGATTCGCCGCAGGATAACTTCCATGAGGGAGTTAGCCGAGCGATCAGGGACTGTTTCAAAAAAACACCTCTTCCTCAAATTTTTATTAATAGCAGATATACAGTGCATTCCAGCAATTAATTTCCATTGTTCTTCTTTTCCTACACATTCAACTGCTCTAAGGGTAATTAATTGTACAATTTGTTTTTAGTTTGACAGGGGTGCCTCAAATTATTCTTTAGCCTAGTAAGGGTGTTGTGAAATTGTTTTAACCCAAGAAGGGTGCTGTGAAAAAAGTTTAGGGACTGCTGGTATACAGCATCAATCTTGTTAATGTTATGAAGAAAAGAAAACTTGAAATTTGGGAAAGCTTGTAAAGTATACATTTTATGGTATTGTTATAATATATAACTATCATTTGAAAGATAATTTAACTAACTAAAAAAATACCTAAATTTCACCTGTATTAGCTAAATCTCTAGAGATTTAGAAAAAATTTCCAGAAACATTCTATATGCTCATTTAAATGATAAGTCGCCCAGAAAGCAAAATGAAAAAAAATATATATATATCTTACTTAGACCAGTTTAAGTGAAGATACAAAGATATAAGATAAGAGAAATTGAGGAACATAAAAAAATATATAAAAAACAAAAAGAAAAAACTGATAATTGACATATTTTAAAATAGAGAAAATATTTTTACAAGACAGTTGGAAATTTCTTGACGAATCAAAAGTAAATTGAAACTTCCTCATTTAATTTTTGCCTAAGGGTTCAATATTTTGTAATATTTTTTTTTCAAGGAAATGTCCTCAATACTTCTTACTTCTTTATTCAATGATTGGGGGACATTTTGGCCGTTTGTTCATCATCTGGTCCAGTCTTAAATTATCCTATATTGTATATCTTCACAACTATGATTTATGAAATCATCTCCTTCACTAAAGCCTTTGTTAGAGGATGTACAATTAAATGTTATACTTCCTTTCACATGTAATTTTTCATGATGAGTAATGATGGAACGAGGAAACCATTTTGGGTTAAAACAATTTCACAACACCCTTACTAGGCTAAAGAATAATTTGAGGCACACCTGTCAAACTAAAAACAAATTGTACAATTAATTACCCTTAGAGCAGTTGAATGTGTAGGAAAAGAAGAACAGTGGAAATTAATTGCTGGAATGCACTGTATATTTCCTATTAATAAAAATTTGGATATCATAGCACTCTGAGGTGCCCCAAGTGTAAGCTGAGAGTGCCACAAACGAATGCTACTTTTCCAAAATATTTAAAAAAATTAAAATAGCAAATATACAGTGCATTCCAGCAATTATGATGTGGAGCAATATGTGTGACAGATCTTGGCCTAGCACAGTTCAGGTAATAAAAAATTACTGTTCTCTTTAAATGTGATTACTATCTAAGTATGAGGACTAGCACATGGCTGAGTCGAACACAACTCTCCTTCAAAAAGGTGTGCCATTTTATAACTTTACGAGCGACTCTACCTCATCCTCGACAACCTATTATAATGTCGATGTTAGGCTTTTCCTCCAAAACAGTGGTGGATTGGTCAAATTTTTGTCGGGAGATTTGTCTAGACTTACTAGTGATGTCAAATGTTGGCACCATTGGTGGTCCAAGAGTAGTGGTAGAAATTGATGAGCTGAAGTTTGGAAAATGAAATCTTATTCTTATTAAATTACAGCTCAAGAGAACCTTATTATTCTATTTAGACAAACTATAAAATAAATATCTTATTCTTATTAAATTACAGCTCAAGAGAACCTTACTATTATATT
>NW_027105848.1:395290-397305 GCF_000696795.3 Halyomorpha halys
TTACAGCTCAAGAGAAGCTTACTATTATATTCAGACAAACTGTAAAATAAATATCTTATTCTTATTAATGAACTATTTAACGATTTTCTTTTCTTGTTAAAAGTATACCATATAAAATAAATGCTTCCGATACATTTTCAGGTTACAGAGTCTAAGTGTTATAATTTTGTTCTTCTAACTATCTAGTATAATAAATATAAGTTAGGAGTAAGTAAACTTATATTACAAAATATTTATAAGTCAGAACTGCCGCCGAAAACAGCAGTGTATTATAAGCTCACCTTTATCAAAGGGGAAAATGAGTAAGTGTGTAGGGAAAGAAATTTGTCCTCTTGAAAAGTGGTTAATTTTGTAATCTACCCAAAGTCGTCCATAGATGGCTTGGTTCGGAACTGACAGTACACTCTTGTCTCAAAAAAATAGACCTCCGCCATTTTGGGCGAGCTGAGGTAAACTTTTACCATCGTTGATTCAGTCTTGGTAGAATTTTGAGAGATAGTAGGGATTGCTGTGTAGTTGGGTTGTTGGTCTTTATTATCTTTATCAGACTCTGTACATCACTTACACTGACCAATGCCTAATCCTACTTCCTATGACACTATATTTCGACATCAAGCCCGATTTGGCCCAAATTTGGAAATCAGCGTAAAATATGTTGTAGCATTGATGTATGCATTGTTTCTTATAAGTAATTAAACTTGACTTATTATATTTGTAACTGTATAATTCGAATAAATAAAGATTTACTATGTATTCTTCTGATCCACTAAAAGTTTAAGTGTAGCATATCTGATGTCGTTTAATTAGTATAACTAAATGAGAATTTCCCCTTTAGGAAAACCCTTCTGTAGGAAAGAGTGAAAAGCAGTATACATAGAGGATCAGTATATTCTAGTGCAAATTTTGGAAATGTATGTTGAGCTTTTATTTCACTCTACCTTCTCTGGATCTTGACCAAACCTTTTCTTCCTTTCATAAAGACCTACAGTTAGTTCCTGTAGGACTTGCCTTCATGACTGTAAGCTAGCTCCTTAAGGAGTGTAGTTTCCTTCCGACAAGGACTTAGTCAGTTACACCTAGTTCCCTACGGAACGAAGTATCCATCCTGTGCAAGAATTTAGGGCTAGTTCCACAAAACTCATCCTGCCAATTAATCTTCTAACCAGACACCAAACCAACTGAACATGTATTATCAAACCCTTCTGGTATAGAGTATCTTATATCTTTCTTCCGACATTCTACTTCATATGTTCAACTATCTTCTACCAATATAAATAAAATTTCTTTGAATCAAAGTTTATTATCTGGTTTTCAGAGGCAGTTTTTAAACTAAAATTAGTTTTACTTGAAGAAGTTTGTCGGGGGGTGCGGTTAGCAAAGAACAACATAAATAAACAAAACCATATTTATTTATTTTATGTCGACGTTTCGACCTGAGTTTCAGGTCTTCATCAGGGCTATAGAACAAACTCTTACATCATTTGTTACCAATCTTCCCTCTACACCACAACGTAAGTCTCCCTTCTCGTTCTCATATTAGTTACATTATTCTTTTCCTTTCTCCATATACTACCTTTTCCTATTGTATATTTTAATAATTTTAAAAATTAAAATAAAAAAAACCTGAATCGTTTTTATACTTTTTTTCAAATATGAAAGATAACTTGGGTTCTAATTAAGAACTTTAATATCAAATAGTTAATATAATTTTATTATATAAAAAGAAAGACTCTTAATCTCAGGGCGTATTGTTGCTAGGCAATCAGAATACAAACACTTTTACTATTAACTTAATATCTATTTTACAATATATTCTAATTTAGTTACAACAAAACTAACCAAGCTCTACGATCTTCTTTCGTTGATTCCTGGTATCTTCTTTGTTCTTAATCTTATTGTCCTCGCGTCCAATATGGCTTCCTCTCTTGCTGGACAGAAATTGATGAGTACCTCTTCATACCGAGAGATCATCTCTCTTTGGCGCCACAGACACGACTGCCCCTTGTCAAAACGAA
>NW_027105848.1:398285-403065 GCF_000696795.3 Halyomorpha halys
AGGCAACTTGTGAACAGCCATTTTTGGACGCCACAACAATAGAAGAACAAAGAAAACACTAGGAATCAAGAAAATCGTGAGCTTGGTTAGTTTTGTATGCATAATAATAGATACATGTGTAAAATAGATTTTAATTTAAATTAAGAGAAATTATTGTATCTGTATTCTGATTGTCTAGCAACCATACGCCCTGAGATTAAGAGTTTCTTTTTATATAATAAAATTAAGAGTCTTTTTGTATAATAAAATTATATTAACTATTTGATATTAAAGTTCTTAAATTAGAACCCAAGTATCCTTTATATTTGAGAGAATACATAAAACGATCTAGATTCTTTTTATTTTATTTTTTATATTTTATAAAATTATTACATTTTGGCGCCCAACGTGGGGCCTATTTCTTTACAAATTAGGTCACGGCAATCAGAACACAGCCTTTAGAAGGGTTATTTTTGAATAAGTTTTGTATACATTTTTTATAACTTAAGTAGTAAATGATGGAGGAGAAAGTAGAGGTAACTGGGGGGAGAAATCCTAAAGATGTGATCCTTGTAAATAGTGTCCATGAAAATAAATTAGTGGGAGCAAATTCAAAGGTGAATAATGATAATTTTTTAAATAATGGCATGTTTCAACAAATAATGATGGCTTTTGAAAAATTGGGGGATAAAATGAACAAAATGGGACAAGAGTTGGGGAATCGAATAGAAGCATCAAACATGGAGTTGCGTGAAGATAACAGGGTAAGATTAACAGAGTTAGAAAATAAAGTAGATGAAAAAATTGAAGTGGTTGAAACTAATTTAACAATAAATAACTCGGAATTATTAGATTTTACAATAGATATTACAATATATATTTATATTTTTAGTATAGGTATATAAGTTAATACTCACAATGTAATTCAGATATAAGCCACTCACTATTTTTCATTGTTTGTCATAATGTTCAATTTGTAGATTCCATTTATTTATTTAATTTTTCAATTTTTTAGACACTACTTGCATATCTTATATTATACATATCTTCTTACCTACATGATATTATATTTCATCTGTCACTGTTTTCAATTTACTACCATACAATTCCATAAATATCAATCAATTAAAATTTTGTACTATTCAATTATCAGTTATCATTTTTTATCATTTATGATTTAATTCAATATTGTATAATTCTAAATTTGTTTGTATACTATTCCTTTTCAATTGTATGTTACTCTAAATGTTGTTATCTCTTTTGTTCTATAGCCCTGATGAAGACCTGAAACTTAGGTCGAAACGTCGGCATAAAATAAATAAATATGGTTTTGTTTATTTATGTTGTTCTTTGCTGACCGCACCCCCCAACAAACTTCTTCAAGCATTAATCTACGGTCAACTATCTACACCTCATTAAAAATTAGTTTTAGTATTGCACACTCAAAAATCTATTTATTGTAAATATTTAGATTAACTAATTAACAGTATTTAAGTCTAATATTGGATAATCAGAGACATAGTTTTTAAAATACTATCCATTTCAATTTCAAGAACTCTTTTCTCAAGTATTTGTATTTATTTGATATTGGGGTCCATAATTGGTTTATCATAATTTAAAAATACTCAAATTTTAAGATTAGACCATACATAATCGATTTTCGTTAAGTATTATATTTAAATTGGAAGAACGCAAGTTGACCATATGAAGTAGATTGGAAGATAGTCCGAGTGGCAGTCAATAAAAGTATCAAAATAGTAAAAGAAAACTATTTATTGCTAACCAAAGTTTTCCCCCACTTTGCAGGGCTTTGTCAGTGCTAAATGAAAGAAGATACACACATTTTAGAATTAACGGAACATTAAACTAAAAATATATCAAAATAATTGTTATGTTTATAAACTATATAAAAAGAAATAATGACAACATAAAATAAGTAATAAATAATAAATAAATAACTTCTTTATATTGTTATTATTATTTCATTTTAGATAACTTATAAAAATAACAATTATGTTAAAATGTTTTTATTTTAATGTTCTCTTAATTCTAAAATAATTGTATCTTCTTTCATTTAGCCCTGACGAAACCCTGCAAAGTAGGGCGAAATGTTGGTTAACAATAAATAGTTTTCTTTTACTATTTTGATACCTTTATTAACCACCACCTGGACTATTTTCCTCCAGCATTTAATTATAGTAAGGTGGGCATTGAGGTCCATCCTTCTAGCAAACTAAATAAGCAAGCCTAATTATCTCCATGATAAAAGAAATAAGAATAATGCTGAGTGAACTGTAATAATGGGATTACAATACAAAAACGGAAATCTTATAAATATTTTTTCTTTAATTAATATTATTTGCAGGTAAAATTAAAACATTATACATGAGGACAAAACTTTCAAATAAAAAAAAAAAAAAATAAATATGACTCATTTATAAACAAAAACATATTTAAAATATCACAATATTCTGCTGATGTTATGATTTGTTAGTGACATAGTTAATAGCATTTTCAACATGATACAACCTCACAACACCATCTCGACAACAGGTATAAATATTTTTTCCATCCGAAGCTACATCATAAACAGGATCACAGTTTGGTCCAGTAAGTGAAATTCTTTTCAAATATCCGTTTTCTGGCATAAAAAAAACTGTTCCATCAGCTCTTGAAATAAAAAACCCAACTTTTTGGAAAGCCTTGATACTTAAAACTGCACTATTTGATTCATGCCATATTTTATAGCTCTCTTCATCTTTTAAATTATATAGAATAACTTGTCCATTTTGACAGCCAACGACAAAATGATCTTTACCAACAGAGGTGATACAATTCACTGCAGATTCAACAGATTTTTTGAAAAGACATTCACGGCTTTCAAGACCATAACAGTGAATAGTTCCATCTTCACAACCAAATAGTAGAATCTTGTTACCAGTGTCAACTTCAGCATCATCTAAATTAAATTATAAAATATTTAAATTAATAACTAACAGTAAAATTAGTTATAATAACAATAACTGAGATATGTAATTATTAAATCACTAAAATTTACAACTGAATACAAGATAAATGTAATAAAAGAGTAAGAATGTCACATTATCCATTAATGTAATAAGTTGCATGAATTTGATAAGGGAAAAATACATAAATTGTTATTGTCACAATGAAATATATACAATAGAAAATAAACTTCATTCTGGGTCTAAGTCTCTTGACAATAACAAAAATTATAATTATTATACTATTAATTATACTATAACATAATCAAATAATTTTAAAGTAGTTTTAAGTAAATAAAAGGAGAAAGATTTTGTGTTTTAACTATTTATATATTAATTAATTAATTTTAGCTTGATAACTATTAACAATTTATAGGTGTAATTCATTTAAAAATGAGTAATTATATGTACTATAATTCATTCAGTAAGTATATAACATGTTTGAATCCATTCAAATGTGATTTAAGGGGTTTTTGAAAGACTGTTTTGTATTTTTTTAGTTTTTAAATTCTTAATTTGGACAAGAAATAAGTTTTAAGGTAATCCAATGAAAACCTTAATGGAGAAGTGGTAGTGGCATTGTTTATCTGTGCAAATGCAACTTATAAAACAATGAAACATTCATTAACATAATTATAAAAGAAGGTTGTCAAATAATTTGGAGGCCATAATTTTGAATTTTAATAATACTTCCAAGGGACCGCCATGAAATAAATGTCAACCCCCCTGGCCAGATTCGAAACTAGTTCCGCTGCAGTTACAAGGTTGTTGGGATAGTACCTCAACTCCCTCAGCTACAAATGACCCTGGGATTGCCTTGGTGTCCTATACGTTATGAAACAGCCCTTGAAGCACTTTAATGATCTCATGTCCACCATATTTCAAGAAATCAGAGGCAATGTTGGGGACACCTGCCTCCTTGCCTGTCTTCATTACCTCAAGTGAAAGTTCTACTCCCTCTTGATTAATGGCTTCTTCACTGACTACATAGAGAGGCTATTCCCTTCGTTCTATGGTTGCTTCTTTATTAGTGAAGAAATTTAGGTAGTGCGTATATTATCTATCTAATATTTTGTAAGGTTATGTCAGCAGTTCATCATTGCTATATTTTAAAATTTCTCAGTGCACCAAATTTTTTCGATGTTTTTAGATGGAGCTTCTTAAGTACAATAATTGAGTTTTGGAGACATGACATAATCCTCACAATCTGAGTTGAAGAGACCATGCCTGATCAGTGGAAGAAAGGTTTTATTTATCCAGTAAAACAATGTAAGAAAAGAATAAACAATGTGGACTGCTCAATTGGAATACTATGAATTTTGCAAGCAGTTTTTGGAAAATGCTTATTGAGTATTGTTTAAGACAGTACCTCAAACACATTGAAATGCTGCCACCTAGTGACATACAAATGAACGAGCATGCAGTACCCAAGCGAAGTACCTCTGGAGAGAGTGAACAAGTACCATAGACAAGTGAATACAGGCTGTCTAGGGCAACTACCATCAACTATTCCTCAGGATGAGCGAATAGTTTAATCAACCCATCCAGTCAGGGAACAAAATCAGGATGAGGGAACTGAAGAACACAGCAGAAGAACAAGTCTTCACTCTAAATCAAAACCAAACCAACATCAAGTAATTGTAATCTACTTCATTAATGTATTCAACAATCAAGTTAATTTAACTAACAAACTAATATAAATTATTGGAAGATTATTGATTGACCGTGTGTAAAGATGAAAGGAATATGGTCCGGGTGCGGTAAAAAAAAACTCAAATAGTAGAAATATACTATTT
>NW_027105848.1:404700-406993 GCF_000696795.3 Halyomorpha halys
TTGGCTCATTAAAATAGTATATTTCTACTATTTGAGTTTTTTTTTTACCGCACCCGGACCATATTCCTTTCATCTAATATAAATTATAATCACTTTTGGTTAACCCACATGTCAAATTATCCAACAATAGGGGCACATCATTATTAAACTTGTCTTATTATGTTCAAAACTACTAAATACAGTTCACTCCAGTAAAATCCAGAACCAGTATTTTTTATACAAATCAATCATTGCAAATTTTGATTCACCACCTGAAGGCAATAGGAGTGACTGAGTCTTCAGACTGCGTCCTGTGTGGAGTCGGTGAGATGACTGGCGATCACATATTTAAATGTGCAGCAACGGCGGACTTGATTACAGACAGTAGTTACTTCAGCAAAGCTAAACTATACTGGGCTGTTCGAAACAAAATGGCAGAAATGCCTCCTTTGGCATAGGAAAAAAAAGTTTTGATTTATCTCAAACTGTGGTGATTGAACAAATACCACAGTTAGTCCTGTTACAGTCCATGAAGACCATAGCCTGACATGGCAGCCTTAGGCCTAGCAGTGTTTTTATACTCACCGATAAAAGTTTTGCATCATTTCTTCTTTCTATAATAGCAGAAAGTAAGATCAAAGAAACACTGTTGATCTGAGGAGCACAGCATTGAGGTAGAATAAACAAAGAGAACTTTCAGGATTGTACTTTATCTTATCTAACTACTTAAAATCCTAACTTGTACAATTTATAAAATAATAGTGATCATGCAAAACTAATTTTGATGTAAGTATATAAAATCTAAAAGGGATTGAAAATGTTTTTCATTAATTCTGTTAGTAAAAAATCAACATTTGTAACTGGTAGAGAGTAGCTTGGTAGCTAGAAAGCTATAGAAGTTTATGGATTTGTTTAATATATACCATGGCATAATAAAAAAAAAACAAGGTAGTGAGGATATGATAATATAAATAGGATAATCTGCAACTAACATAAGGAAGTAATATTATTAAAAAGCAACTTACCTATTTGAACCTTGCGTTCTCCCAAACTTAAATAGGCTGGTGCTTCAAATATTTTACAGCAGTTTACATTTGATGTGACAGTAGCAATGGTATCAATGCAAGCAGCTTGCCCACAATGCCATAATTTTACGGTACCATCTCTACATTAAAAAAAGAAAATTATCAAACATAATATATCGAAGAAACTATTATTCCAAAGTTATCTATGAAATCCACAAGGTTTGTTAAATACCATACATATAATAAAAACTGTTTATTGAGTGCTGACATTTCAGCCCACATTGAAGGCCTTCAGGGTTACAAACGATAAGAAATTATGAAGATTGGATGTATATAGAGGAAACGTTATAATGTCCTGTTTTCATTCAGTAGACTTCTATGATTTTCATTATAGCTAGTTCTTTGCAGCCCTAAAGAAGATCTGTAATGGAGGTCAACATGTCAGCATACAATAAATGGTATTTTACATCCTGATTATTGATCTTCATCGCCATCTAAACTATCTCCTCCTTGTTATTATTATTCTTTTTTCAAAACAAAAAAACTCAAACATGGAAAACAGATCTGAATAGATGGTTATGCTAAAACTTACTTGCTACTTGAAACAATATTTTTTCCTCGATTTACGAAATCAATATTAGTGACAGCCATTTTATGTTCACTAAGCGTAACAGGACATATTCCAGTTTTAGCACACCAAATTTTTAGGGACATATCAGCACCACAAGACAATACAACTTTTCCTGATGGAAAGAATCGACATTTATAAACTTCAAATACATGCCCAGTTAGAGTTATCTACAACAATTAAATAAGTAACAGAGTTTAAATCCAGATATGACACACTTCTTAGAGGTTCATAATTCCAAATACCTTTTTTTCTCCTGTCCTAGTATCCCAAACCATTAGATGGCCCGTTGATGATGAGGAAACTGCTAGTCCTTCATTTGTAACATCTAGTGATTCGATCTACAGAAAAAAATTGGATAGAATAAAACACAAAGATATGTAATATTATTATTTATTAATATCAGTAATCAAATTATAAATATATAAGTTACAGCCTTAGTCAGCTGTTACTTCGATGTCAGACACAGACACAGACACACACACACACACACACAGTTCCCCGGCGTCGTCATCATACGACCGCAGTGCTGCAATGGTGGGAGACTTGGCCATTGTAGCATCTAATGCCACAAGACTTACCACAGCAGAGGTGATGCAAAATCTTGGGAGCAAGATTAAACAGCTTCTCTCCTTCATCCGCACCAAGAACAATGTGCATG
>NW_027105849.1:0-1939 GCF_000696795.3 Halyomorpha halys
GCCTCTCATTGGCTGCCTAATGATCACGTGATAGACCACGTGACAGACCACGTGGGTGGTTAAGGGTGGGTCGGGCCGAATATTTGAATTCAAATCTCCCGCCATGTGTGACGTCATCAAAATGCTGGCTTCTGATTGGCTCCTCAAATCACTGTCCCAGCTCGCCCATATTCCCTCTACTACTTTAATAATAATATAATGCCCGCTATAAGGGTGGCCACTTTAAAAGGGATTAGAAGTTTTACTGTATTGTGATGAACTGCATTCCTCTTATTAGTCAATTCGTTGTCATAGAAAAAGAAAATGTATGATACAATACACCATATGAATGAAAATAGAAAGATATGAACATACTTCAATACTTAAGATTAAGAATATACTTACGTGTAATATTTATAAACTAAAAACTTTCAGTATGTTTTTGAATTCTGTGCTATTCTGTTAAGCTCCTCACGGTGTTCCTTTCTGAGTAATATATATTTTAAAATTGATTATTAAATTGCGGGTACTGTCAATCCCCTGTTCGTGTCCATTTCTAAGTCATATCAATGGAAAGTTTATCATTAAAACCTACATATTTTTAACGATGTATTTATACATTGGACGGGTCATAAATTAATAATAAATCAAAGGATAAATTAATAAATAATAAGCAGCGAGAATGTGGAGGAGAGGAAAGGAGGGGATTTATAAATACACGAAAATATGAAAAAAAATCTCAAATAGAAATAAACAAGCACACAAAGTAGGTCTGAATAAAGCGGAATTTGTATATCTTACAATAGCATTACACAAAGAATTAGCCAAATTACAACATAAGCGGAGGGATTAAATACGCGAAAGCTATCAAATTCCATTCTGAAAAAAATTTGGATAACGAAATAACGATGTCTTGTCACAAAACAAGTAAAACAGAATGTTTCTGGAATTAAATCAGCAACGTTTGAAACGATAATGCCACACAAGATTGGTAGTAAAACCATTCTGTGACAAAAAAAGATATGAGGAAAACTACTTATAAAAACTTTTAAAAAATCGGAACTGTTACAATTATTCAACCATTTAAAATTAACAAAGCTGAAAACCTTATACAATGATTTATTATTTTTAAAAAAATTATTATAACGACCAACAACAAACAACAAAATATCCGGTATGTTTTTTGATCCTAGATATTAGAAACGTACAACCTAAAAATCAGAGGGTGAGTAATTTTCTTTTTTTACATCGATTACAATGGTTCATTCTGAGGATTTTCTCTTTATCTTCATAAATAGCTGAGATATGGCACCAAAAAACATTTAATTGACCGCCATTTTGAAACAAAAAGGTGGACGGCAATGATGTGTTCCGATGATCATCATGGAGTGACCATTAACTTGGGTGCCAAATCACAAATAATACGCTCTATTGTTCTGGAGAAAAGTCGCGTAAGGCATACGGTGGTAAACCACAAAATTTACGAGCGTATAGATTTTTCGCCGTTACAAAAAAATTATTACTAATAACTGAAAATAATAAAACAAAAGTAATTAGAGAAGCAGCAGAAATCAAAGATTGTTTTCAGAGGGTTGTTTCTTGAAGAGGTCATGATTCCGAAAACTAAATCATCATTATTTGGAAGGGGGGGGGGAGAACGGTTAGAATTAGAATTCGGCCCCAGTGGCAGAGCCTAAGCTGTTTAATGATCCCCTCCTCACTAGAATTCTATATCTGAGCTACCAAAAGCTGCTATATTAAATCAATTAGTACTCAAAAGCGTTTTGTACCTTTCAGGCTGTGATAGGATTAGTAAGAAAATCTCTACCGACAAATTCTTAATCATACTTAAGCAGTTCGCAAAGCAATATATATATTTAAAAAAACAGCTTCAGAGATAATATTATGGTTAATTTTCTTTAAATAAGTTTATTGCTATTGGTGTATAGAAGTTAAATAA